>NC_142794.1:92714966-92829316 GCF_049724085.1 Artemia sp. Qi Xiang Cuo | reverse complement strand
GTTGAAACTGTCAAGCTTTGCGGGGCACAGAATATCCCCCTTCGTGGCCACCGTGATGATGGCAAACTTGATATCCAAGACTCTGATGTCATTACAGCAGTAAACGACGGGAATTTCCTCCACCTACTTCGGTATCGGATTCAGAGTGGAGACTCGCAACTTAAAAATTTACTTGAAAATGCACCGAGCAACGCCAAATATACGAGTAAACAGATCCAGAATGAACTGATTGGAACAATTGGGGAAATGATAAAAACCGAAGTAGTGAGAAAAGCAAACAAAGCAACGGTTTGGTGTCTTCTTGCGGACGAGTCAACAGACAGGCAGACCAGTGAGCTGATGGTCATTGTTTGTCGTTATGTGTGTAAAACCGAGCAGGGATACGTGATTCGAGAAGATCCTTTTGCAGTTGTCGATGCCTTTCAAACCCTGTCAAGACTCGCTGGAGATGAGGAAAGTGACGACGGTAGAAGCATCGAAGAGAAGCTAGACGGCAAGAGCCTCGGGAAGCTGCTGTTGAGTGAGGTCAGGAAGTCAAATCTGGATTTGTCAAAGTGCGTTGGTCAAGGATACGACAAAGCTGCTAGCATGGCAAGCTTGACAAATGGTGCTGCTGCTGAAATTAAACGCCAGTGTGAACTGGCAGATTACTTCCACTGTGTGAGCCATGCCTCAAATCTCTCATGTTCAAAGATAGTTTCAGTTCCCATTCTGCGCAATGCCCAAGACGTTGTTCGAGACACAATTTCTCACTTCAGCTAAAGTGCCAAGAGAACAAGACTTCTAAAAAAGCATCTTAACGCGGACAAAGCTAAAACAGAGACACTCGTCAGTCTTTGTACCACGAGATTTGTAGAGAGACACGAAGCAATCAGCAGGTTTTGGGACTCCCTTCCGTCGATCGTTTCTGCTCTGCAGGAGATGGAAGGATGGCACGATCGAGAGGCAAGTAGCAGAGCTTATGCATTACGATCCTGCATTGAAAAATCAGATACACTCGTAGGACTGGTTTGCCTGAATTCGTTTTCGTCGATCATGAAACCTTTGGCCGAGTCACTACAACAGAAGGATGGTGACCTCGTGAGAGCCTTGTCCCTCATTAGCAGCGTGAAGGCAATGCTGGAAGATATGCGATCACATGCCGAAACCAAATTCAGACGGCTTTACGAAGATCTTCTGAAAATGGCCGAAAAGATTGATGCTACCATCAAGGTAACGCAGCCACGCATAGCTTCACGTTCTACATACCGGGCAGGGGTACCCAAGATGGATCCAGAAAGTCATTATAGGATGGCGGCATTTATTCCAGCCCTGGACGCCATGCTGCTTGATTTTACGGAGTGGTTCAGCTGCGATTTTACAAATGCTGCAAAACTTTCAGCTTTGATCCCGGCTGTGGTTAATGGCAAACGCTGGGAGGACGTTCAGCCAGGGTACGAAAAGTACAAGGAGCTGCTCGTGGGTACGGAGATAGACGTTAAAACCGAGTTCGAGATTTGGAACAAGTATTGGTCTAAGGAAACCGTGCAAAAACCGAAAACAGCTATTTCAGCGCTGAACAGTTGTCAGGAAAATGTATTTCCCAACATCTTGGCATTGTTGACAATTCTCGCGACGCTTCCTGTGTCAACCTGTGAAGCAGAACGAATGTTTTCAAAGGTTGACAGGACATGTTCATCAATACGA
This sequence comes from Artemia sp. Qi Xiang Cuo, assembly GCF_049724085.1. NCBI lineage: Eukaryota > Metazoa > Arthropoda > Branchiopoda > Anostraca > Artemiidae > Artemia > Artemia sp. Qi Xiang Cuo. Next base: position 92,827,630 of record NC_142794.1, on the reverse strand, counting down.
AGCACGATGACTGAAGAGAGGTTGGAGGCTCTACTACTCATGCAGACTTACAGAGACGAACTGCCGAAAACAGACGATGCTATCGATATGTTCGCTCTCAGAAAAGCGCGCCGATTGAGTTTAGTTGTGTAGTGTGGTACTGTTTTTATTTTCTTTTGCTACGTTTTACCTTTATGAGCATATTTGGCAGTGTTTTCATATAAATAAAGAGCTATCAAATTAGTCCTGTATAATCAGTTTTTGGCGCCCTGTGTCCGGCGCAGCCCCCCCCCCCCCAAGATTTTCCTCTAGATCCACCGGTTGAAAGTCCAACAATTAAAACAAACAAAAATGATAAACTTAATAGTGGTTTATTAAAAAGATATAATAAAACAAAAGAAAGTCATGTAGTTAGTATGTATTTACCATTATCAAGATTATTTTGATTTTGTCAAGACATTAATCGTGTATTTAGAGGTGTTACACATAAAATTGCATTGAAAAAGAATAGTAACAATAACATTATTATAAAAAAGGGTCCTCAAAACTTTAAAGTAGATATAATTTATTTAGTTTGGATTCTACTAATATCAATTCCTGGCTTTTTCATTAGACATGAGTAAGAAGGTAAATTAGTTAATACGAGTTCATTTGAATTAAGATGGGAAGCGTGTAATACTTATAAAAATGATAATAGAAATGACAAAGAATTGACATGGAGAGTCGTCAGTGAAAGAGGCAATACAACTAAAATTGTTGTAGTATTACAGAAAACAAAAAAAACTAGTAATGCTTTACAAAGTAATATGGTATTTGATCATATGAATATTGAAATAATTGAAGTGAGAGTGAATGGCTATAAATATCCACAAGAAGAATTAAAATGTGATTTTAGTAATGATAATGAGGATTATTCTAATGCTTATCAAAGATTTTTACATTTAGGATACAAACATCGAAACGTTGATAGTGGAACAATTGTTGGCTATAATGACTTTAAAACAGTATATCCGTTATTTTGTTTTGACGTTTCAAAACATGAACCTAATATTTATGCATCTGGATCAAATTTCGATATAGAAATTAAACTATTGTTAGATGAAGAGCCTGCTTATTCATACAACATTTACTGCGTTATATTTTCAGAAAGAAAAGCAAACATGGATGTCATTGATCAAAAATTATATGTTAATCTATAAATTATTTTCGATTCAGAAAATTTGTTTAATAAAATAATTTTATGGATTAATGGAGGAACTTTTAAAAGAAATGAAAGTGGAAAATAAATACAATCGAACCGTTAAGAAAGAAGACTTAGACATTGGAGTAGAATACACGATTAAAGCAATGAAAAACGATAATATAATATAACGATAAGCTATGAAAGATAATAAAAATTATCTAGATATTGATATTGAACTGAATTAGTAGTATATCGAACTATCTAATAAATTTTAAATTATTATATTTTATCAGTAGTATAAGAAGAATGGAATATTTTTTTCAAATTACATCAAAAATTCTTATTTCAGAGGACCTTTTTTGATGTTAAATGTCATGATGGGAAATTGTTAAAATGTTGCAGATTTTCATTTAAAATGGGGTGAATTCAATTGAAAAAGGGGATAAATTGAAGGGGTGAGATAGGTGAGGCAGCTCCTGTATTTCTTATACTACTATACCCATTTTGTTTAACGTAGTTAAAAGTTCTGGAAATTAGGTCTTAGAGGATGACAACCATCCTCAGACCCCTTAGGGTAAGGGTTGTAATTTATACCCTGGGGGCATATAAGGTGTTTATAGAAAGCGTTGTCGTAGAAACTCAAAAAGGGCTCATTCGATTTGAAGGAAAGGCCTAGTGCACTTTTTAATAGTCGAAAGTGATTGGAAGGCTTGACATTTTTATAATAAAGATCGATGAGCCTATAATGTATTATTTTTGTTGTTGTTGGTGTTTAGACCAGGGCACTTTGTATCGAAGGAGTTGTCGTAGGAACTTCGAAAAGGGCTCATTCGATTGAAAATATAAAGGGCTGATGCCCTTTTTAATAGTCGAAAGTGATTGGAGTGTAACTAATCCCCCTCCCACGCCCATCCTCCCATTTACCCATTATGTTTAAAAACTAAATGTTGCCTTAAGATTAAATCAAAATGCTTTGTGTTAATTCTAATTCCCAATAAGGCATCTCAGCAGTATCCCAAGAACAACTGAGGGTATTATCTTCAAACTTTCGGGGCTATTTCTGCTCTTAAAAGTTAACCAAATCAAAATAGCGTAAATGTATCCAAGCTATCATAGAAAGTAAACAGATTTTTTTGCGAATGGTATCAAGTTTTCCATTTTAGGTCAACTAAAGGAGGTATGAAACTAAATTAAACACTTCTATTTGTGTTTAGATTTTTAAAAGGTTGTATGTTGTTAAAAATTGCTGAAAATTTTTCTGCAGCCTACAAATAGCAGGCCAAACAATAAAGTTTTAAAAAAACGAAAAGATTTAAAGTATTATTTTCTTTTTCCCTGAAAAGACTATGTCAATATAAAACGAACAGAAATTAATTTTTAAAAAATTTTCCATAAAATAAGTTTTTCAAAGAAAAGTAAAGAACTCCATTAAACAAAAAACGAGCAAAAATAAAATCAAATAATCTACCAAGTGTGAAACTACCACAAATCAGCATCGATAAATAAACGAAACTCAAAACGAACAGAAATTACGATAAATAACCGAGTCAAACTCAAAACGAGCAGAAATTAACATAAGTTGGGCTCAAAACCCCTATGCCTTCCCAAGACCAGAACGTAATTTGCACTTTACTAAAAAAAAACACAAATGAATGTGCATTGCCATTTTAATTTACATATACCGATATTTAGTAATCAAAATGTTCATATTATTTGATTTATTAAAGTTACAAAAATGAAAACATTTATATTTTTGTTCACTAAAGTGCAAACTATGAAGCCATAGGGGTTTTGCGCCCAACTTATGTTAATTTCGGCTCGTTTTGAGTTTGACTCGGTTATTTATTGTAATTTCTGTTCGTTTTGGGTTTCATTTATTTATCGATGCTGATTTGTGGTAGTTTCACGCTTGGTAGATTATTTTATTTTTGCTAATCTAAAAATTTTGATTGGATGTGTTTGGGGAAAAGGTGGCCAAGAGACGGATTGAGTTACCCTCAAATCACTTTCGACTATTAAAAAGGGCACAAGACCTTTGAATTTCCAATCGAATGAGCCCTTTTCAAGTTTCTATGACAAAGATTTCAATAAAAACTTATATGTCCCCAGGGCATAACTCATAACCCTTGCCCTGAAGACTCTGGGGGGAGTGTCCTGCTCAAAGGTATAATTACTCGAACTTTAACTGCGTGGAACAAAATGGCTATCCCAAAATTTTGATTGGATGTTTTTGGGGAAATGGTGGGCGTGGAAGGGGTGTTAGTTGCCTTCCAATTACTTTCGACTATTAAAAAGGGCACTAGCCATTTCTATTTCTAATCGAATGAGCCCTTTTTGAAGTTTTACAACAAAGCGTTCTATGCCCCAGGGTATAACTTACAACCCTTGTCCTGAGGGCTGTGAGGGCGTTGTCATCCTCAAAGACCTAATTTACAGAACTTAAAACTACGTTGAATAAAATGGCTATCTCAAAATTTTGATTGGATGTGTTTTGGGGAAAAGGTGGGCGTGAGAGGGGGGTTAATTGCCCTCCAATCACTTTCGACTATTAAAAAGGGCACTAGCCCTTTGAATTTCCAATCGAATGAGCCTTTTTTGAAGTTTCTACGACAACGCTTTCTATAAAAACCTTATATGCCCCCAGGGCATAACTTACGACCCTTGCCCTGAAGGCTGTGGGAGAGTGTCCTCCTCAAAAACATATTTTCTGTGCTGAAATCAACTACGCTCAACGAAATGGCTATCTCAAAATTTTGATTGGAGGTGTTTCGGGAAATGGTGGGCGTGGAAGGGGTGTTAGTTGTCTTCCAATAATTTTCGACTATTAAAAAGGGCACAAGCCCCTCCAATTTCCAATTGAATGAGCCCTTTTCGAAGTTTTTACGACAACTTCTTCGATACAAAGTGCCCTGCTCTAAAGGAAAAAAAGTAATAAATGATACATTGTGCCAACATCGTTCTTATATCTCCTCAGGGCATAACTTAAAACCCTTGCCCCGAGGAATGTGGGGAGTGTCCTCCTCAAAAACATATTTTCTATCTGGAAATCAACTACGCTGAACAAAATGGCTATCTCAAAATTTTGATTGGATGTGTTTGGGGGAATGATGCGCGTGTGGGGGGGGGGGGGGTATAGTTGCCCTCCAAGCAATTTAGACTATTAAAAAGGGCACGAGCCTTTTTAATATTCAAAAGAATTAGCCTTTTTCGAGGTTTATACGAAAACACCTTCTGTAAAAACCTTATATGCCCCCAGGGCATAACTTAAAACCCTTTCCCCGAGGGTTGTGGGGGAGTGTCCTCCTCAAAAACATATTTTCTGTGCTGAAATCAACTACACTGAACAAAATGGCTATCTCAAAATTTTGATTGGATGTGTTTCGTGAAATTGTGGTCTTGGAAGGGGTGTAAGTTGCCTTTCAATCATTTTCGACTATTGAAAAGGCCACAAGTCACTCCAGTTTCCAATTGAATGTGCCCTTTTCAAAGTTTCTACGACAACTTCGTCGATACGAAGTGCCCTGCTCTAAAGGAAAAAAAATAATAAATGATACATTGGGCCAACATCGTTCTTATGTCCTCAGGGCATAACTTAAAACCCTTGTCCCGATGGTTGCTGGGGAGTGTCCTCCTCAAAATCATATTTTCTATCTGGAAATCAAATACGCTGAACAAAATGGCTACCTCAAAATTTTGATTGGATGTTTGGGGAAATGATGGGAGTGGGGGGGGGCTAGTTGCCCTCCAATCACTTTCGACTATTAAAAACGGCACTAGCCCTTTGAATTTCCAATAGAATGAGCCTTTTTTGAAGTTTCTACGACAACCCCTTCTATAAAAGCCTTCTATGCCCCCAGGGCATAACTTAAAACCCTTGCCCTGAGGGTTGTGGGGAGTGTCCTCCTCAAAAACATATTTTATATCTGGAAATCAACTACGCTGAACAAAATGGCTATCTCAAAATTTTGATTGGATGTGTTTGGGGGACTGATGCGCGTGTGGGGGGGGGAGGGGATAGTTGCCCTCCAATCACTATATACTATTAAAAAGGGCACTAGCCTTTTGAATTTTCAATTGAATGAGCCTTTTTGAAGTTTTTATGACAACACCTTCTATAAAGACCTTATATGCCCTCAGGGCATAACTTAAAACCCTTGCCCCAAGGGTTGTGGGGGAGTGTCCGCCTCAAAAAACATTATCTATGTGGAAATCAACTACGCTGAACAAAATGGCTATCTCAAAATTTTGATTGGATGTGTGGGGGAATAATGGGCGTGGGGGGGGAGGCTAGTTGCCCTCCAATCACTTTCGACTTTTATAAAAAGCACAAGCCACTCCAATTTCCAATTGAATGAGCCCTTTTCGAAGTTTCTACGACAACTTCGATACGAAGTACCCTGCTCTAAAGGAAAAAAATAATAAATGATACATTGTGCCAACATCGTTCTTATATGCCCTCTGGGCATAACTGAAAACCCTTGCCCCGAGGGTTATGGGGGAGTGTCCTCCTCAGAAACATATTTTCTCTGGAAATCAACTACGCTAAACAAAATGGCTATCTCAAAATTTTGATTGGATGTGTTTGGGGGAATGATGGGCGTGGGGGAGGGGCTAGTTGCCCTCCAATCACTTTCGACTATTAAAAAGTGCACTAGCCACTCCAATTTCCAATCGAATGAGCCCTTTCCGAAGTTTCTACGACAGCCCCTTTGATACGAAGTGCCCGGGCATGGAGGAAAAAAAATAATAATACAATGTGCCTACATCGTTCTTTACTTAGGCAGCGCGATCGCGCTGCCTATGATTTGATTATTGAATCAATTCCGATTTCTAACAACTCTTTCTACTAAGGTTCAAAGTTTTGTTTTACTTTTTTAAGGTTTTTGAATTGTTGTAATCCCTTGTCAAAATATATACAAATATTTTTTCAATTAGCCCCCTCAAGCCCCTGTAATTACCAGCTTTGCTCTTTAAGCAGTTTGATGTAAACTTTTCCATGCATGAAAATCTTCCAATTTTTCTACATAAGTGTGACAAGTGTCACAACGTTATTGCAATACTGATGTATATAAAAATGACGTCACTCATATGAAATTTTTTTTTATACAAAATTAAGGCTCTTAACAAATTTTCTCAAACTCCTATATGGACTAGATAAATTGTTGGAAGAAAAAGAAGTGTTTGTCCCACCACCTGAACAATTAAAAGAACCAAAGGTTCGACGATATGTGTTTCATAATAACAAAAGACAAGCCAAGGCCAAAGAAGAAGTTTTTGTCCCATCACCTGAACATCCAGTTCGAAGATCAGCACCAGCAAGAATTAAAGCGAGACAAAAACAAAAGCGGGAAAAAACTACGGTTACAAGACACGAGACAACGAGGAGTAGAACGATTTAAAAATTAAAGTGGGTAAAAAAGAAATAGGTGGCTAAAAATCATGCCATAGCGTTAACAAAGAAAATCTAAAAGTTGGTATGTTTTAACACTGGAAAAATAAAAAACCCTTATTTTTGATTATTTCCATTTTGTTTCCTTAGGCAAGTGTCATTTGCTGTTGTCACTGCTTTTTCTTTCAAAAAACGAAATTGTAATTATAAGAAAATGTATTTACCAATTGCCAACTTTAATGGGCCTCCCCCGGGCCACTTGGCGTGTCCCCAGGTGGTGATAGGGAAACGCCCTACAGATATGTAGGGTACCTCCATAGGAGGCACGGACCAAGGGTGGACCTTGTCCCCGGGGGTCCACAATAGAAACTGGGGCACCCTTACCCGGGTCCATAAACACAGTTGGAGGAGGAAGAAGGCCCCTCAAATATACACTCAACAGGGCACACCGGTGTGTCCACACGTCCCGTGGGTTACAAACATTCTCCCAGTAAGATGGCGTGAGTATCCTATAGGAGGACAACTACGACAGGGCGTAAGATCCAGATCTAAGGACAACGGCCTCTGCAAAGGGCCACCTCGACCCTTTCGGGGTAAATGCAAGACTCGAGACCTTGCGGTCGACTCTATTCCAACTTGAGGAGTAGCGCCCCTCGAGGAAACTATAGCCTAGTAAACGACACAGCATTCGCACGGGATTCTCATTAATGGATAATTATATAGCAAAATGAATGAACTTTTAGAGGTTTTGCGGGTAGAGGGTGCTAGAATAGGTTTGAGAATTAAAGTTAAGAAGACTAAGTCACTAAGGCTAGGACTGAGAGAAGATGAAAATGTAACGTTGAGTAACGAAAAGATTAATCAGGAGGACAGCTTCACTTATCATGGTAGTATTATTAGTAAAGACGGTGGGAGCAGTGAAGATGTTAAAAGTAGAATAGCCAAGGCTGAGGGTGTTTTTTTCACAATTATTTTTTTTTTGACGAATAGGAAGATGTGTCTGCAAACCAAGATTAGAACTTTGGAAGCTACAGTGATGACAGTGGTCCAAAATGGCTCTGAAGTATGGGCACTCCGAAAAGCGGATGAAGGTTTTCTAGATGTTTTCCAAAAAAATTGCTTATGGATTGTTCTGGGTATTCGGCTGACTGACAGTATTTCAAAAAGTAGGCTGTACGAAAAGTATGGTTCAACCCCGCTTTTTAGGGCTATAATGAGAGAAACGTTGAAGTGGCTAGTGCAAGTTCTGCGGATGAAGCATGACGGATTGCCGAATATTCTCCTTTTCGGCCAACCGTTTAAGGCTAAACGGAAGCATATCGTCCACGGCTGGAGTCATAAAGGAGAATGAGGATGTCATACATATATATATATATATATATATATATATATATATATATATATATATATATATATATATATATATATATATATATATATATATATATATATATATATATATATATATATATATATATATATATATATATATATATATATATATATATATATATATATATATATATATATATATATATATATTACTTACCGGTGAAAATTCATGAAAAAAAATCAGTATTTTATTTGTTATGCTATGACCGTTAAAAGTTAATAGATTACCAATCCTGAGTTGAATTTGTAGCGTAACAAAAAACAAAAAACTAAAAACTCATTTAATACACCTGGGATAGCAAAACGACTTGCGAAGACAGTTCATGTGTTTTATTTCACCAGAACAAAGCTACATAGTAGTAGTAATAATAATAAAAGAAAAACATCAAAATTTTTGAAGGGCCGTTCACGCGTTCTATAATTCACACATTAACAAAATATATATGAAAAAAAACACGATTTCTAATCAGATCGTCTCTTGTCTACATTAATCTGACGACCAGGTCGTTGTTCTAAGGGCTCAAGATTCTTTTGCTCCTCGTCTGAACGAGTGAATGTCTGACTTGCTATTTCTGGCTTTCCCGGGGGTCCAGACTGTTGTGTCTCTTGCTGCTGCTCTTGCTGCAAATTGACGTCTTGTTGACTGAATGGCTGTTGGGGAACCGCACCTCGCTCGTGGGAAATTTTTTCTTGATTTTCAGCACGTTCTCTCTGTGCAACAGATGACTTAAAAAAAGGACAAATTCTAGAAGACTTCTTATAACAAAAAACAACTAAACGATTGTTTAATTATAGGACGATACAGTTTGTCCGATTTTGATCCCTTCTTACAACCGGTATTCTAACACGTAACCCATTTTCGTCTACTATACAATTAACATGAATCTTTTATGTAAACTAACTTTGGGGATGACTAGTTTTTTAGGCCTTTAACATATATTCTTTTTGGATCTTTAGTTTTTTTTTTTTTTTTTTTTTATATTATAATACTTCTATATTTACCCGACAATCTCATGAGATTAAACAATCTTGTACAAATCGCTTGCCAGTTTATTGATTAGAGGAACATGAGTCTCCATTGAATTAACTACACTGGTCAATATTTAAATGTGTAAGATTCAAATATTATTTTTTTTTTTTTATTACACTCAATAGTGATATCGCAGACATTTTGAATATTGAAAACTACATCTCCTTTCTCACTTCGTTCACGTCCAGGTGATGGGGAGCATCTTGACTAAAATGTGATTTTAAAATTTATTGTGAATTTTGAAACGTGAATTGTGAAAAATGAAATTTTAGTCTCGCAATAAATTGTGAGACTAAAATAAAAAAAAAAAATGGCATCAGGTGATTAAATATACCTTCTTACTTTTTCTTTAATTTAAATAGGTTATTATACACTAAGTAGTAGGGGTTCGTAACTCACCTTAACTCAACGTTCAGCTCTCAGATCTTAAAACTTTTTTGTCAGCATTCCACAGAAAATTTACTTAAAATCGAAACTATAAAATTCATAGAGCATATTCATGACCGTTTCAGGTCAAATAACACCGAATTTAGATTTTGAAGCAAAAAAGCCAGTGAATTGAGTGTTACGAAGACTGAAGGCTAAGGGACTCACAACCTTTAAATCCACACTACAAAATAGAACAGTAACCACTAAATACAGAGCAAGACCATACATATTTACACTGTATTTATGACCAGTTTACATCAGTGTCTTCTAAAATGAAATAACTAGTCACCTTGTACGGGCGTAGTGGAAAAAGCCAAGACTTTGTATTCAAGAGTTCTCTGGTTCATTCCCGCGTGGTGCAAGGAATAATTGTAGTTCATGTTTATACATAATTTTTTTTTTCTTATACTGGGCAGAATACGTATTTTATGCTTTCCCTATTCCCAGACAAGACCTAGTCCATATCATCTTTATTTCGCAGTAAGTCGGTAATGGATTTCTCTGATTCGCTGAATCATAAGAGCTAAGAAACTGTTTAGAAGTCTCCTATTCAAAGAATAAATTAGTTTTTTTTCCTACTTAAATCAACAGCTACTGACTTGGATACTTTCGGTCAATAATTTAATTTATCTTTTTTGCCTTAATTTTTGGTTTTTAAGCTTGTTTTTAAAATCCCTATGTCGAATTGATAATTTTTATTTGTATATATTTGATGAGCTTTTCAAAAGTTTCTCTATGAAAGGGTTTAATTCAAGGAGGTTAGCATCTTCGTTTCATAAGTTTTTTATTTTTAATTAGCCTTACATTTCAAAGATTTGGTTAAGCTTCAGTTTAGTTGACAGTTACATTCAGGTAATATTGACTGTTGCAGGTATTAATTTCCTTCAAACTTCTTGGAAGCCTTTTCAATTACTAAAAAAGAAATTAAAACCGATTTTTTAAGATAAGATATTTAAGATAAGATATTTATTTCGAAAAATGACTATCACAAGCCCCGAAGGGCCGAATTCGCAATTTGACTGGAATCAACAGATACAAACTGAACTAACAGGAATCAACTAAAAAGAAACCAACTGAACCAAATAAAACTAATGGGGAAACAAATTTCACGCTCTAAACTATAGATTTTAGATTTCATGATGAAAAAGAAAAGAAAAACAAAAAAGTACTTGACGTTTTACTGGATACCTGAGCTGTGTTGGGTGCATACAAAATCTTATTTACTATTTAATAATTTCATTGTGTTCTTGTTAATAAATTTCAATGGTTCGTCCCCTTTTAATAAAACAATTTAAATTATTCTTGTCCATTAACCTTATTTTTGCTTTCCTTTGGTTTTAAGATCCTAACCAAGTTCATTTGTTGACCAATCCGGTGTTTCATTATGGTAATCCGGTAATTTCATTATGTGTTCTTGTTAATAAATTTCAATGGTTCGTCCCCTTTTAATAAAACAATTTAAATTATTCTTGTCCATTAACCTTATTTTTGCTTTCCTTTGGTTTTAAGATCCTAACCAAGCTCATTTGTTGACCAATCCGGTGTTTCTTAAAAACAGCTTTATATGATAAGAAAGCACTATTTGAATATAGAACAGATGAATGAACGAAATAGTTTATATTTACCATTGACAACGAGGCAAGACCTCCTTGTGGGTTTATGCCTTCCCTTTGAGCTTCAAGACTCTGCAAAACAGAGGCTTCATGGCCACTTACATTTTTCAGATCAGCTTCAACATGAATATTTCCAATATCTAAGATAAAGAAAACGCATTATTGACTGCTTGAAAAACTGCAAGTGCATAAGAAACTAAAATTTAACAGACTCCTCATTTTACATTCTTCAACATAATAAAAATCGTTATGAATAAAATGATTTATTTGGTAACTGCACGTGTAATCAGACAAAAAAACAAAACAAAAAAAAAACAGAAGAACTAGAATACTTTTTAGTATACTTTTTAGTATAATCTCGTATACTACGAAAATTTGGTTTATGGGTATACTAAGAGTAGAAATCATCCTGAGTGTCTATGGGTGCAATTACTAAGAGAATAAGTTCTGGAACTTCATTCCGGCCGGTGCCCAAATTTCAATAGAAGCAATAAAAGAATGCATGTCTTAATCAACAGACAATACGGTCTGTAAAATTTCGACAAGGGTAGAAAAAAAGAATAAGCCATATCTTAACCTTTAGGAATTTAAAATAGCCTGTAAAACTTTTATTCCGAGTTGCTGAGTTTTTACTGCAGTTGAGAAAAAAAAAATTCTTAGGGCTAAGTAACAGGTTCTGCGTTGCAAAGCTACCTCATGCTTGATGCCGTCTTTCCAATATAGTTAGGTATGACTATAGCTTATTGCAAAGTATATCTAGGGTATGTTAATACCTTGTTACAGTATACCCTGTTCTAGGTTATGGCAACATGGTCAAATGAGCAAGAGGACCATACTCTTGGCCAATGGTGCTACCACCTGGGTCACCACTGATCTCTCTAGTTATCTCTTTGGAGGTCAAACGGAGCCCCTGTCGATATACTAATGACGATATTTCTCGTGAACACTTTTCCTACCCTGCCTGGGTTCGGGCAAAAAATATACGATTGTAGAAAATAACTCATTCTTCCAAAGGTCACTTCACAAAACATCTATAAACTTTGAAAATAGTGTTTTGTTTTAAGTTACAGTAATTTTGGTAAAGTCAAAAGACTTTCGTTTTACTAAATGCGCGACGCAATAGCTTTCGTTAGTTGTCAGTTATTGTAGCATGCTTACATTTTTTCTGTTATTCTACGAACCATTACCTACTCGTTTTAACTAACGTTTATTGCATAATAATGATTATAATAGGCTGCGACAAATGGTGTAACCAAAAAAAAAGAAGAAAAGAAAATGAATGAGTAAACCACCAAGAAGAAAAAGTAGCATTTTCCTTTAAACCTGAAAAATTCTAGCATAAGCTACACATCTTCATAAAGTCACTAAAATAAAACACAACAAAAATAACACTAGCAAAGAAAAAAGGCTAATATTCTGCATATAGTCTAAAATCGTCAAAAAAAAACAAAGAAAACATAAATGGCTTAAATCTTTTCTTCTCAGTATCGGGCTCCATTTACGTAATCCCCTATTTTCATGGTAAACAGATTAATTACAATTACAAAGACAAAATAGTACCAACTATAGAAAATCAGCTCATTCAACTCACCTTGTTTAGCAGTCCATGTATTTTCATCAAGTTCAGCTGGTTTAACTGGTTCAAGGACAACTTGAGGAGCTGCATTAACATAACCAGACTCGCTTTGATTAATAGCGGACTACAAAAAAAAAACATTTGAAATAATTGTAAGAGTAGTTTTTTTTTCTGCAAAGGAATCTGATACCTGACGGGGTATCCTGGGAAGCAGTCAGGGGTGGATCCAGGATTTTTTTTTTAGGGGGGGGGCGCTAAATAGGTTGAGCCGATAAACCTGCGTTAGGAGCAAGTTTAATTAACGCAAACTTGAGTTAATTAAGTAAATTACACTACTTTAGACTACGTTAGGGGGGAGGGGCTCGCGCCCCCCTCTGGATCCGCCACTGGAAGCAGTATTATCCAATAGTCCAGTAAAATTACGAAAAAAAAGGCCGAACCTCGGCATTTGAGCAACAAAAATATTTTTGGTACCAAAATGTTCACAAAAATTCACATAATAACATACCCAAAATCGGAAGTACAGAACTATCCCTTTTATAAGGAAAAGGGAGAGGATCTCGAATTTAAAGTTAGGCAAAACACAATATTTTCTGGATTGAAAGATCATTTCCTTTTAATTAAAGTCTGGGGAGACCAAAAATGAAATCAGAATAGACAGATTCTATCACTTAGTACCCATTTTCAGCCTGAGCGCTGTTCTAAGATTGTTTATTTTAATTTCTGTTCGTCTGGGATTCCATTTACTCTTTTATTAATTTCTGATCGCTTTGAGTTTGCATTATTATAGGAATTTATTTCTGCTGGTCTTCTGCCTTTTATCATCTTTGGAAACCTTCTTTTCTTAAACGTTGTTTCTAAGTTAACCCTCAGGCAAGGCTCAAAGGGACCTTTCAGGCGCACTACAACGTGGTGAGAGGAACAGCGGTAAGTAAAATTCAGCTTTTAGAAATTAGTAAGTAGCGAATATTGAAAAAAGTAAAAAAAAAAATTTAAGAAAAAAAAAGACAGCTATAAAACTAAGGCAGGCTACATTATTTAGCTAAAAGTTAACGTACAATTGAATTAGCTAAAAAAAAAAAAAAAACAGATTTGACTGAAAAGATTAATCCATAGAAAATTACTCATAGTAAATCAAAATAAATTCAAAGAAAATAGCCGTATAGGAAAATATTATATTGCTTTCTTTTTCTCATGTACATCATTAAACTTAGAATTGATAAATCAAATGTATATTTCCGTATCATTTGTATTAGATAAATTATGTGGGGAAGAAAGGATAAAAGTTCCTATGCAGTCATATTTTCTGATTTTAAACTTGAACAGACCGTAATCATGATCTATATGCTAATTTTAAGAATAAATAGATTCTTTTATCAAAATAAGGCAGTATATCAGTATAGTTTGGAATTTATCAACTTTATAAGAAAAAATAGACTTACTTGTGCGGCTGATGCAACACTTCTCTTTGGAATTGTACCTGAAGGACTCAGCTGTGCTTCAGCTGATTGCAAAACTGAGGCTTCATGTCGAGTGACTTTGTCTAGGTCAGCACCAATTCTAGTGTTTCCAATTTCTTGAAAACAAAGACAATAACTAGAATAGCGACAACAATACAACAAGAAATTTGTTACGCTTAAAGTCGGATATAATACTATCCCTCTGATTTTTCCCAACAGAGCTACTACTACCACTACTAATACTAACAACTCGCTGCAGCACCAAGCCCCCTGAGACCAAAGCAGCTAAGCACGATCCTTTATACCAATCTATCCAAAGCCCCCTCTTGACACCCTCCCAAGAAGTTCCCATTTCCCTTAAATCTTTACTTACATCTTCCCACTTCATTTGGGGACGGGCTGCTTTTCATTTGCTCCCAGACGGTTGGCTAACAAGGATAATTTCCTAACAGGACTACTAAGGTATAACCGAAGGCTCAGCTCTGAATTGCAAGAACCAATAATATTTAAATCACACAAAGGTACTGCTAACACCTTACCATAGCCTACATTATTAGAGCCTCAGTTAACTTTCGTATATATATATATATATATATATATATATATATATATATATATATATATATATATATATATATATATATATATATATATATATATATAAAATAAAAGTTCAAAATAGGGATAAAATCCTTTTTAATAGACAGTGTATAATAAATTTCACAAAAAATACCAGATATTTCGGTCACATATACAGTGACCGTCATCAGTAGTAAAACATCATTAGCAGAGTTTTACTACTGATGCGTCATGCGTCATTAAAACTGTTTTTGTTTTTTTATTATTTGCATTTTTCACGTCTTCAGTGGTTCCTGAAATTTGACAGGACTTTCTATGATGATGATTTACTTATAACCCACTTATAATCGAAAAATAGTGGAGTAATAAAGAAAAGAAAGAAAATGAAGACACTTTGCAATAATTCTCTTCTTTCAAAGGATATAACATGCATCACATGTATTCACTTTCGGTGGTCCAACAGCATTATTTGTATCTTCTATGTATATATAATATACTAATGGAAAGGCTCTAGGTATAAAATGTCTTTGCCCTCTCCCCATTTTCCAAGGCCCTCTTAAAACTTTTGGGCTGACCGAATTAGAGACCTCTGAATAAAAATACTCTACAGTTCCTTTCGGTCACATTATTCACATTTTCTGGATATTCAATTAACGGGTTAGTTAATTATGAAATCTGTAATATAAAATGTCTCTGAGATTCTTAATAAATTCTCTAAATTTAGCATTCAGTAGTTTCGTTACTTTCGTATTCAATCTAATTTTTCAAATACATATATATTTGAAAATGCTACCGTTGTTCTAAATGGGGCGAAATTTTCCACGGCGAACTTTTTGGCGAGGGGAGAGGGAAGTCTGGTGGCTGTGGACATTCCATACTAAATGACTGATTTTTTTTACCATTCTTCGACTTTTTCACCTTTATCCAGTCTGGTACTACCCCTATTGTGGAAAGCATGATGTAAAAAAAAATCGATATTTTGTTTATTCATTCAGTGTATTATTGTGTTTCTTTTATTTAGGGAATTGATTTCTCTGTGAATGGTAATTTTTGAAGATTATCTGGTGGGTTTTGTGGAGGTGTCCCGCATGGGTGAGAATTACCCGCGGGGGAATTTCTCAACTACTTTTAAATTTAAAAATACAATCACTAAAAGTACAAAAGTCGTAAAACCTACTCGCTAAATTTTACTAGTATCATGTCCTAAACCGACAGCGAGGGTTTATATAGACGTCTAGTATGAATTTTGGGAATTTATTCTAGCTTTCCGTATACTAAAAAATGACTTCGCTGTGACTAGGATAATGAAGGAACCGCATGGTTGTGCGTCTTGGACGAAAAGTGCAAAAGTCGTAAAAAAAACTACTCGTTAATCTTACTAGTGCTTAAAAGCGTTAATCTTACCAGAAAGCCTGAATTCTTAAAATGTGAACCCACCTGAGATTGTGGAGGTCCAAAACCGACAGCGAGTTATTATATAGACGTCTAGTATGAATTTTAGGAATTTATTCTAACTTTGCACATACTTTAAAACGACTTCGCTGTGACTAGGATAATGAAGGAGTCGCATGGTTGTGCGTCTTGGACGCAAAGTGCAAAAGTCGTAAAAAAACTACTCGTTAATCTTACTAGTGCTTAAAAGCGTTAATCTTACCAGAAAGCCTGAATTCTTAAAATGTGAACCCACCTGAGATTGTGGAGGTCCAAAACCGACAGCGAGTTATTATATAGACGTCTAGTATGAATTTTAGGAATTTATTCTAACTTTGCACATACTTTAAAACGACTTCGCTGTGACTAGGATAATGAAGAAGTCGCATGGTTGTGCGTCTTGGACGCAAAGTGCAAAAGTCGTAAAAAAACTACTCGTTAATCTTACTAGTGCTTAAAAGCGTTAATCTTACCAGAAAGCCTAAATTTTTAAAATGTGAACACACCTGAGATTGTAGAGGTCCAAAACCGACAGCGAGTTTTTATATATTCGTCTAGTATGAATTTTGGGAATTTATTCTAGCTTTGCGTATACTTATAATATCAGAGGGGCGCATGGTTGTGCGGTTTAGACGCAAAGTTCAAAAGTCGTAAAAACTACTCGTTAATCTTATTAGTGCTTAAAAATATTAATCTTACCAGAAAGCCTGAATTCTTAGAACGTAAACGCACCCGAGATTGTGGATGTCGAAAACCAACAGCGAGTGTTATATAGACTTCCAGTTTTTAACTTTCCTTTTTGATTATTTGACATTCCCATTTCTTTCTTGACATTCCTATTTCTTTCTTTTTTCTTTGCGGCATTATACATTTCTATTAATTTATTCTAGCTTTTTGCATACTTAATAATGACTTGCTGTTGCTAGGATAGTGAAGGACGGCTGCTCGTATTTTTGCAATGTATATATTGTGAAATTTCCCTCATGAAAATCAAGATTTATTAAATACGAAGGGGAAGGAGGAGCAGTGAAGAATTTGCTGTTTTCTTAAATGGAAGAAACAATTGTTGTCTAATGTTATGTCAAAAAAGAAAAACAAATAGATGGATTTATATCCAAAAAATGGCAAAAGTTGATTAAAGTGCTAAGTCACTCATATACAGATGGAGGTACTTCCCTAAGATCGGTCCAAATGACTAAGAGTTTAAGCTGTACTTTTCTTCATAATGAAGGATCAAAGTAAAAATTATTATTCCTTTTCAGCTGTTCATGTAAAAATCAAGATTAGAAACTTCTTCGGCTGGAAGGTTGAGGATAAGTGTTGAGTTGCAAAATACTCCTTTTATTTTATACTTGTTCACAACGCTTTTTCTTAAGATATACCACAAAACATTGTATCTTCAAACTGCATTTGCTACCAAAAAAGATGATTATCTCTGATATGTTGTGACGATAGATGACCGACCAATTCCCATAATTTTCCCTTCCGAAAAAAAACCTTTAGTAACATTTTACCGAAAAATGTCTGAGGTGGCAGAAGGTTGTTGCTTTCGTTCTTTCACAATTTTCGCAGACAAGGGCACTGAATTCAGTTTCTTCGGTTCTTTTTGACCACACATAATCTCTGCCATTTTTACAGCAGCTGGTTTAACCAAATCTTCACCAATAGTGTATGGTTTCTTATTTGGAGCAATCAACCAGGCTACTTCAAAGCTAGCCCTTGCTACTGAACGCTGATCAAATGTACCAAACAAGTTGCTATTCAATCTTTGTCTTTTAGCAGATTTTTCTAATTTGGGGAAAGTATTCTCGCGGTTTGGAAGACAGGTGGGAATGCAAATTATCTAAATGTTTCTTCAACTAACTTTTTTTTGAAAGATTCTGAAGTCAGTATTTTCATACATACAACCCACTGTGGTTTCACTGTACCATTGTCTTCTATTTGTGGAAAACCGTAATTAAGGAATTCGTCTTGGTATGTTCTTTTTCTATTTGGAGTGCGCAAATATTCGAGAACTCGAGAACACATAGTGGTGGGGAGTGAGGTGGCGTAACCTGCATATGTTGCTAAATTGTTTAAGTTGAAAAAAATACTCACAGGTTTGTTAAAATAGTGAATTGAAAATACATACTTTTTACTCACAAAAGTTACATTTTTACCCCATTTGGGGTAATTTACCCCGGTTCTCCACCCACTGCTATAAATGATAATTCTTTGGGCCCAACAACTGAACTATCAATTGTGATAAGATATGAAAATCGACAACCTCGGCACCAATACGGGCAGCTAAAGCAAAGGCCATTGCTAAATTGTCTGAAGTAATCAAAATTCAAAAATATGTCTATAATGAAAATAAAGAGCAAAGACACGAACGGTTAGAAGAAAAGTGACAGCGTGTCAATAATGAAAATGGAGAGCAGACACATATGGTTAGAACGAGATGTGACACCGAGCATGCGAGCGAGTCGATGAAAATCAACCTGGACAGCGAGAATCAAAACGTGTCAAAATTGAAAATGATAGCGATGATGATTGGTTTTGGAATATTGACATGGATAAGCCATCAACGCCTACAATACCTTTGGAGAAAAAAACAAACAATGGTTGGCGATACGTATTTCATAATGACGAAAGACAAGCCGAGGTAAAACGGACCAAACATATTGAAAATGATAGCGATGATAATTGGGTTTTGGATATTGACATGGATAAGGTAATCAATACCTACCATACCTTCGAAAATCAAAACATGGACTAGATAATTCGCTTGAAGAAGTTTTAGTCCCACCACCTGAACAATTAAAAGAAACAGAGGTTCAGCGATGTCTTTCATACAAACGTAATTTTACAAAGGCACTTTCTAATTTAAGATCCAACAGCGATGTGTGCACAATGTATTATTTATTTTTTTTATCTTAGGCCAGGGTACTTCGAATCGAATGACATGTCGTAGAAACTCGAAAAGGGCTCGTTCGATTAAGAATTGAAACGGCTAGTGCCCTCTATAAGTCGAAAGTGATTGGAGGGCAACTAACCCCATCCCACGCCCACCATTTTCCCAAACACATTCAATCATACTTTTTAGATAGCTATTTTGTTCAACGTGGTTGAAATGTCCGGAAACTATGTGTTTGAAGATGACCCCGCCCCCCCCCCCCGCCCCCGCCCCAGTAAGGGTGATCCTATAAACTTCGGAGGGGGCTCATTGGATTGCTATTGAGAAGTTTTTGTGTCCTTTTTGAAATTCAGAGTAATAGGAGGATAGATACCCCCCCCCAAACCTAGAATTGTTCAGAAATGCATCTGATAGAAATTGTGAGATGGCCATTTGTTGTCGTAGAAACTTCAACAAAAGCTCATTCGATCGGAAACTGAAAGGGCTAGTGCCCTTTTTAATAGGCAAAAGGGATTGGAGGGCAACTAACCCCCCTCCCAAAGCCACAATTTCTCCAAACACATTCAATCAACATTTTCAGATAACCATTTTGTTTAACGTAGTTGAAAGGTATGGAAAATATGTATTTGAAGATTACCCCCCCCCCCCACACAGCCCTCAGGGCAAGGGTTGTAAGTTATGGGGCATTTAAGGTTTATATAGGAAGGATGATCGTATAAACTTTGGAGGGGGCTTATTGGATTGTTAATCAGAAGTTTTAGTGCCCTTTTTGAGAATCAGAGTGATCGGAGGGCGGATACACCCCCCCCCTCCCCCACAAAACTCGTATTTTCCCGAAATTTATCTGACAGACATTTTGAAATGACCATTCGTTGTCGTAGAAACTTAAAAAAAGGCTCATTTAATTAGAAATTGAAAGGGTTAGTCTCCTTTTTAATAGTCAAAAGTCATTGAAGGGCAACTAACCCCCCTCCGACACCCACCGTTTCCCAAAGCACTACAATCAAAATTTTGAGATAGCCATTTTATTCAACGTAATTGAAAGGTCTGTAAACTATGTCATTAAGGATGACCCCCCCCCCCACAGCCCTCAGGGCAAGGGTTACAAGTTATGCCCTGGGGACATCTAAGGTGTATATTTAAAGGGTGATCGTAAAAACTCTGGGATGTGCTCAGTGGATTGGAAATCAGATGTTCTAGTGCCTTTTTTAAGATTCAGGGTGATCAGAAGGTGGATACCCCCCCCCCCTCAAACCTCTTATTTCCCCGAAATGAATCTGATAGAAATTTTGAGATGGCCATTTTTTGTCGCAGAAACTTCAAAAAGAGCTCATTCAATTGAAAATTGAAAGGGCTAGTGCCCTTTTTAATAGTCGAAAGTGATTGGAGGGTAACTAAACCCCGTCCCACAACCACCATTTCCTCAAACATATCCAATCAAAATTTTGAGATAGCCATTTGTTCAACGCAGTTGAAAGGTCTGAAAATCATGTCTTTGAGGAGAATAACCCCCCTACAGCCCTCAGGGCAAGGGTTGTAAGTTATTCCTTGGTGGCACATAAGGTATATATATAGAAAGCGTGATCTTATAAACTTCGGAGTGCTTTTTAAGATTCAGAATGATAGTAGGGTGGATACTCCTCCCCCCCCCCCCACACACACACTTTGTATTTTCCCGAAATGCATCTAATAGAAATTTTGAGATGGCCATTTGCTGTCATAGAAACTTCAAAAACAGTTCATTCGATTGGAAATTGAAAGAGGCAGTGCCCGTTTTAATAGTCGAAAGTGATCGGAGGGCATCTAACCCCCCTACATCCCCCTCAATTTCCCAAAACACATCCAATCAAAATTTTGAGATAGTCATTTTGTTCAACGTAATTGAAAGGACCGGAAATTATGTGTTTGAGGATGATCTCCCCCCACTGACCTCAGGGAAAGGTAAGTTCTGCCCTGGGGCATATAAGGTATCTATAGAAAGGGTGATCTTCTAAAATTAGGAGGGGGCTTGTTGGATTGGTAATCAGAAGTTCTAGTGCTCTTTTTAATATGCGGTGATCGGAGGGTGGATAACCCTCTCCCCTGCAAACCTCATATTTTCTCTTAATGCATCTGATAGAAATTTTGAGATGCCATTTGTTGTCGTAGAAACTTCGAAAAAGACTCATTCGATTGGGAATTGAAAGGTGTATTGCCCTTTTTATTAGTCAAAAGTGATCAGAGGGAAAAAGGCCCCCCTCCAACGCCCATCAATTCCCAATACACATATAATAAAAATTTAGAGATAGCCATTTTGGTCAGTGTAGTTGAAAGGTCTCTAAATTATGTATTTGACAACCCCCATACCTTCTCAAGACCATAACATAATTTGCACTTTACTAAAAATAAAATGGCTGTGAATTGTCAGTTTAGTATACATATACTGATATATATTCCTTAGTTTTAATGAAATTTAATTTATTAAACTTAAAAAAGTTAAAACATTTAAACGTATTTGCTTATATAAATCATACAATTAACCAAACCAAACTCAAAAAGAGCAAAAATTAACATAAGTAGGGCTGATAACCCCCATGCATTCTCAAGACCAGAACATAATTTGCACTTTACTGAAAATAAAATACATTTAAAATGTTTTAACTTTGCTTTTACTTATTTAAAATGTTTTTACTAAATATATAAAGGGGGAAATCCTCCCCATTGCACTCTAACTACAGCACGAATGTACCCTTTTCAAGAGTAACAAGAGATTGGAGGGCAAACCGTCCTTCTCTCAAGCCCATCCATTTTCCAAACGCCTCCAGTCAAAATTTTGACAGCCATCTTGTTCATCATAGAAGAACGGTCCAGCAGCAATTTCTTTAGGGATATTCGGCATCTCAACCCCCCACAATTATGCAATTTGTTCATTGTTTTAAAACTAAATATTGCTTTAAAATAAGTCAAAAGCCATTGTGCCAAAAAGACCTCAGCAATATATCGAGAACGACTGGGGGTATTAAGTCGAAACTTTTGGGGATACTACTATTACTACTTCTGCTTTTATAATTTAAATAAATAAAGAGTGTCAGAGGTTGTCAAAGAGCACAGATAGAATCTTTTCGGAATGATATTAACTTTTATTTTTCAGGTCAACTTCAGAAGCTATAGAATTAAATTAAAAATTACTGTTTGTGTCAGGATTAGAAATTGTTGAAAAGGTTTCTCCAACATACAAATAGCAACACATACTATGGCTTGTTATAGAAGAAAACTGAAAAGATATACAATATTTTTTTCCATGAAAAAGACTGTCAATAAAAATCGAACAAAAATTAATTCACAAACCTTTTTCTTCAACATCGAACAAAAATTTATAATAAATAAGGTATGAATTAACATGCTCTTCAGGGTTACCTTAACTGCTAATCACTTTAACCCTTTTTTTCTCCATCTTCATACGATCCAAGTTGCAAATTTTATCTAGCTCTGTTCGTTCCCCATTATTCAAATAAGATCGTTCGTACAGTCCAATTCGCGAATCCCTTATCCCTTTTTGCAAATGTCAATCAAACATTTCTGATTGTAGTATCCAATTTCTTAATAACAAAATACTCTCGAGTTAAGGCAATTGTCCAAAAAATCAGAAAAACCAGTCGCTTTTTAAAATTTTCAAGTGAAAAACTATTTTATAACAAATAAGGGCGTAAAGACAAAAGTTCAAAATGCGTAGAGAATCGATCAAATAGTTTTGGGAGAACCAAAATGGCTAAGAATATCATAGGAAGGAACATAAACCCTTAGAATAGTATAGGAAGGAACATAAACCCTTAGAATAGCATAGGAAGGAACATAAACCCTTAGAATAGCATAGGAAGGAACATAAACCCTTAGAATATTTTAGAAAGGATCATAAACCCTTAGAATAGCTTAGGAAGGTACATAAACCAAGCAAATCCATAAGTACATGCTCTGGAAATGTTTTCCTATAGCTTCACGCAAATAGCATGGTAATTCCTAGGGCCTCAAGCGAATAGCATGGTAATTCCTAGGGCCTCAAGCAAAATGATACTTAGTCATCTACTCAGATATTAAATTAAAAAAAAAGACTGAAAGTAAGGAGCAACATTAAAACTTAAAACAAACTGAAATTATTCAGTATATGAGGGTAGTTCCTCCTCTTTAAAACCTCGCTCATTACGCTTGAGTTTGACTTTTTGTCCTAAATCGTTAAGAACGACTCCTCTCGTTCAGGGACGAAGCATCCCCCCTCATATATGGAATAATTTCTGCTCATTTTAAGTTTTAATGCTGCTCCTTACTTACAATTGAAAAAACTTTTCTTTTTTCCTAATGTTCTAAAAAAGATAACTCCTGGATAACTAGTTTTTTTGTTTTTTTTAACTAGTTTTATTCGTAAAAATTTTGATTCAGGTATAAAATAATTGCAAACAAGGTTACTATCACGTATTAAAATGATGAGTTTGTGTGATTTTTAATGGGAAATTTTCCTGATTTATGGCAGTCTCTCAAGTTTCGTGTAAACGCACCTTTAGAGGGGAAATTTTCTATAATCCTTTTTATTCCTTTTTACTGAAATACTGATAAAGAAGCAAAATAGAGTGTTGACTGAGAATATCTGATTGGTTTTATTTTATTAATTTCACAAAAAGTTGAAGATTACTAAAAAAGAGTGGAATCCTTAGAATAAATGAAATTACTTACTCATTATTCCCTTCAATGTCATCCTGAGTGTAATTTGTGCTTATGCCACTTGTGTCAACCAAAAGAGGCAAATCCTCTTCATTCAAACCGAGAGAGCGTTCTCTAGGTAGTTGACGAGGGAAACGTTCTTCTGCCCGCATCGTTCCATTGACAGAATAAGAAAGCATAAAATGTAGGGCACACTGCGATGAAAAATAAAATGAATATGCTACAATATATCGTGTTTTAATGCACTTTTATTTGTTAGGTTTAATTTATTAACAAAATTCCGTATACCTTCTAAATTTCTTAAAAGTATTTCCGGAAAAATGATCTTGAATGGAAAAATCTGACTCTTGGGGTATTTCCTTAAGTTTTTGATTTCGTGCATTTTCTATCAAACAGTTCGTGGTAACGAACTTTAAGTAAGAAGCGACCCGACTCAATAGTAACCGAAACTCGAAAAATGAAATTTTGATACCAATAAACACATCAAAAGAATCAAATTTTTATGCTGACTTTAAACATATAAGTTTCATCCAGTTTAGTCTTACCCAAAAAAAGTTACAAACCTGAGAAAATTTGTCTTATTTTCGAAAAAAGGAGGAAACACCCCCTAAAATTCGTAGAATCTTAATGAAAATCGTACCATCAGATTTAGCGTTTCAGAGATTCCAACAATAGAGGTTTCAAGCTCCTATCTACAAAAATGTAGAATTTTGCATTTTTTGCCAGAAGAAAGATCACGGATACGCGTTTATTTCTTTGTTTGTTTTTTGTTGTTTTTTCCCAGGGGTGATCGTATTGACCCAGTGGTCCTAGAATGTCGTGAGAGGACTCATTCAAACGTAAACTAAAAGTTCTAGTGCCCTTTTTAAGTGCCCAAAAAAATTGGAGGGCATTTAGGCCCCCTCCCATACTCATTTTTTTCCCAAAGTCACCGAACCAAAGTTTTTAGATAGCCATTTTGTTCAAAATAGTCGAAAAATCTAATAACTATGTTTTTGAGGACGATTTAATCCCCCACAGTCCCCGGGGGAAGGGCTGCGTTATGAACTTCACTATATGCTTACACATAGCATTGGTTATTGGGAAATATACAGACATTTTCAAGAGAGATTTTTTTCTGGTGGAGGGGATCGGGGGGAGGGGGTTAAATGGGAGCATCTTTCCATGGATGGATTTTTCATGGGGGAAGGGATTTTTCATGAAGGGGATGCCGGATTTCCCAGCATTATTTAAAAAATGATCAGAAATCAAATAAAAAAAAATCAACTGAAACTATGGACCAACATTAAAACTTAAAACGAACAGAAATTATTACGTATATGAGGGGATTCGCCCCCTCGTCAATATCTCGCTCTTTACGGTAAAGTATTTTTTTAGTAATTTCAAAAGAGCTATTTATTCTAATTAAACAGCTTTTGTGATTTTGGTCATTCTTAAAGAATTGGAACAAAATTCAGGCTTTAGCGTAAAGAGTGAGGTACTGACGAGGGAGAGAATCCCTGATATACGTAAGAATTTTTGTTCGTTTTAAGTTTTAATGTTGCTCCTTACTTTCAGTTGAAAATCCTTGTTTTTTTAATATTTAATTTCAATAGAGGATTACTATAATATAAACTAAGGAATTGCTTCGTTCACTTAAAAAATAATGTCCAAAGTTGGTATGGTGCATCAAGTTTTTTTACATCCAAGAGGTAACCTTTTTCGCAAACAAGGTTAAAGGCTTTGTTCCAACGTGGACAGACAGGGTTTGATCTTCAAAGAATTAGAATGGTTTTCAAGACAGAAAATTCGTAGATAATTTTGAAGACCACACTACCTTTCCAAGACGATAAATAAAAGTTTAAATGAGGATAAATCCTTTTAATAGACAGTGATAAATTATTTATCACTGTCTATTAAAAGGATAATCGTCATTAGACTTTTATTTATCGACAACAAATTCCTTCTCAAATTTTCTTTTTTGAAGTTGTGATTTTGCAAATACCCAAAATTCTGTCTAAAAAAATGTTGTAGGTTTGTAGCAAAGCTTTTGAAAAATCAAATAATTTTAAATACTGATAGAACTTCATACTGTCTCTGTGGAAAAATCTCTGGGAACTTTTTTAAAAGTACTATCATAAGAGTAGGGAGGACAGTACCAGCGCGCTACGAACACATGTGCTGCCATCTATAATTGAGTCTAACGAGACAGATTCAATGACCCCATTTTTCATGGTTTTTCACACTGATGATGTTTTTTCATGGTTTTTCTCACTGTTGATGGATGTAGACATAAGTTCACATCAACAAATGCTGGATTATCGAGTCTAACGGGTCAATGACACCTCTTTCTATGTCAATTTGTTTGTTGTTTCTAAGCCTATTGACTCCGCTAACGGTACAGGATCATGTGTCTCTTTCTAACCAATCAGGGAGTTACGTAAAGTTTCCCTTTACATCACAATTCACCCTTAAGATTTTGTTTATAACGGACATGTGTTGAGGTTAAATTATCATACGGTCTCAAGTCACCATGGATAGAGCATCAAATATTATTGACATGGATAGAGCATCAAATATTATTGACATGGAAATTTTAGCTACAATGATTTATAATGTCAGTTCTGTTTAGTATATTTTCTTAGGTTATTTCCAAATAAAATCATTTTACATAGTCCCCCATCCAGTATATTCAAATTCAGGGTATACCCCCCTCCCCCTCCCCCAATACAAACTCCGATATGCAATGTTTATAGTCGTTGGAAAGCGTAAAATACGCCTTTTTTTACCATGTAACCCCCCCCTATTTACGACTTTAATTCTTTCATTGGAAATAATTCTGTTTTTCGATATATTCATACTTTCTATATTTCTACCTAAAAGTGTCAGGCAAGTTCCGGCAATTCTTAGGCATGCTAATTCCCTTAAACCGTCAACCTAACCTTTATCAGTTCCGCAAACATGCATATAGGGGTAATTATCACATCCTGTCAAATGCGTATCCTGTGTTAGTCAATTACACAGATAGCTCGCGTCAATTCGTCAGATTAACCAAGCAAAATGATTACACAAAAAGATGCTTCTTTCAGACAATTTAGCGACGTATGTTTCTATGGTAAATCTTATAAATTGCTAGGGGGGTAGCTGGTGACAGTTATGGTAAATATTTTAATATGTAAAATGTAATGGCTTCCATTTTCAGTACTCAGTGTTTATATAGGGGAGGGGAGACGGGGGAGTGCATCACTTCTAATAGCTTTGTTGTAAGGTGAAAACAAACTGTTTTCCCCCGTGAACTGCAAAAAGATGGATTCATTTTGCAGACATGTACCCCCTTTTGAAAAGAAAACTAATATAGCCTTTTCTATATATAACCCTGAAGTTTAGTGTTTGGTTATCTTTTAATTATACCATATTTATGGCTGGCTATTTTGAGATCTAGATTTTAAATCATTGGCAAGGATTTGATGTGGCTGTTGGCCCTAAAGAATAATGATAATTATTTTTTAATTTTTTTTCTAAATGGTAAAAATAGGATTTCTATGCTTTTTGGGTTTATGTCTCACAAGTTGTGTATTTAATTTTTTCTCTAAATGGTAAAAATAGGATTTCCATGCTTTTCGGGTTTATTTCTCACAAGCTGGGTATTTAATTTTTTCTCTAAATGGTAAAAATATGAGCATTTCTGACCATCGCAAATTTTTAGTTTTTACTTTGATGAAAAGGGGGGGAGGGAATTCTAGACAAAATTATGTCTTAAAATAAATTCAGTTTTTCTTCTCTAACAGGGAGTCGTTATTTTATACTAAATTTTTCTTTTTTTAAGGACAATTTTGAGATATGCCCGCCTCCCAGTAGGAGAGCTATGGGTAACGACGCTACTCCCATGCAACAACTGGAGATAGCTGGCTCATCGAGAGCCACCCATATCCGTTCCAGACCTGCTCAAGTCCCATCCGCTCCAGCCCCAATGCAGCCAGGTAGAAAGATAAAGAGAGAGTGGGAGGGTAACTACAAAATGATGAACTCCACTGCTCCAACCCTCATAGCCAGTGACATAATTGCCCCGGCTGCACAAACCAATGACATTGCTGGCCCGGCTGCGCAAGAAACAGACTTCACCGTCCCGTTCACCAACCATCATGCTTTGCCTGGACCATCCGGCACCCAACTGCAGCCGGAATTTGGAAATGAAAGTTTAGATTTTATTTCTCACTATTTTATCTGCCAACTCAATTTGAAGGACAGCGATTATACCTTTTATCATTTACACATGTGGATTCTAATTTGCATAATATTGTTGACAACTTTCAATTACAACTTGCCAAGATTTTGGGACAATCAATAAGAGATGCGAGACATAACAGTCCCCATTTTATCGTATGTTCCAGAAAATCTTGAAAATAACAGACTTGTATTAACGAATGCAATTCTAAGGTCCAAGGAGGTTGGTCTATACACATGGAAAATAAGCTATTTCAGGGGATGATTTGAATGAGTTAGGCTACCAAGTAAAGACAACTTTATTTTTCCAAAGCAGATAAGGAGTATTAATATAATTTTTTTTGTAGGGATTGTTTGAACAAAATCAAAACCTATTAAGTCATGTTTTAGATTGTAAATATCTTATATTAAGGTGGAACTTTCAGAATATATAGAGTAGTGAATTAACCAAATGCTACTACTACTAAGCGTTTTTTAAGCATATATGTAAATAATAATCCATTTTAAAAAAAGGGTGATTTAGACACTTTGAAAATAAGCTATTTTCTTTTATAGCTTACATTGGTTCCATATTCCTTGTCACCGTCCTCATCGATTGAAGAAAGAAGTCCTGAACACATTGACGCGCATGTGGAGTTCATTCATGACAATTCACCAATCAGAGAACGGTATGATAATTCTCTAGAAATACCTGACAATATTGATGATTTACTAACAAATTATTTTAATGTAGATACTAGCACAGTTGAGCAGGGGGACTTGCCTTTGCTAAGTCGAAACACTATGCAAATTTTAGAGGATTTTACACGGGAATTAACGGGGAACCCTCCCCCCACTGACGAAGTGAACATAGTTCAAACAAATGAAATGGATTCTCACAACCCTATTGTTGAACAAAGTGGGGGAGGGGGAGATAATATACATAAGAGTAAAAATAAAAATTTACGACACTACCTGAATTCCAGAGGTCAAATTCTATATTAAATACAATAGTCGTCTACAGTGCGACTTTCGGGGATCCCTTTAATTCACTTAGGGGGGGATTTTATATTTGACCCTATAGAACTTGTCCATGAATATGTAGATAAAATTCGTGCACTGTTAGAAAACCAGATTCAGTTATGGGGGAATAGGGACGCTATTAAGGTTTCAATTGTTTTAAAGGTACTTTATTTAAATGAGGGCAAAAGTGAAGTTTATTATCATAATGTACATACCGAGATTCTAGTGGTTTATCCGCATTTGAAAAATTACGAAACAGTTTTCATGCAATGGGTAAGCCATATTATTACGCATCTCGAAAATTATAAGGAGAATGGGAGTGGATCTGTTGTTCTTTTTGTTGAAAATTTAAGTGTAAATATTTGTAAATTTAAAAAATATTTTATTTTAAGAGGGGTTGGGGGTGAGAGGGCTATAGTTTTAAAATATAATCCAGATTTAGAGGGTTGCAAGGGCGTTCAGCGAATATGTTTTGAAACCGGTCAAAAATGTTTCATGTACGCTTTCCTCATATCAGCTTTCGAGTCTCTGACGCTACAAAGACAAATTTAAAATACTGGGCTGTACATGGGAAGGTGGGGTCTTAATTTCCCCCTGTAGATTTCACTTGTTTAGTGGGAAAATACCCAGTAACGCTAAGATCCATTGATATTTTTGAAAGGGCCAATGCCCATTTAAATATCGGCGTTACTGTGGTCCAGTATGAAACTGAATTTGAGGATGGGGCTCGCTCTAATAAAAAAGGGGTGTTGTTCCCAGTAAGGGGCCCGTCAATTGAATTGGTGAAACACTGGGTTTGGTTGTTGTACACACCACCTAGTGTACCCAATGCAATTGGCAATTTTAACCCAATTACAGACATCAGTAGAGTTCTGGGAGGGGATAGGGATCTAGGGGTACGTTTCTACTGTCCAACATGCCTGTCTCGATTTCGTAGTGATTTAAAACTACAGAATAATATGAAACATTGTAGACGGCATGGCTATCAGTCAGTGGAAACGGTTTCGGGTGAAAGGGCCATTTTAAGATTAAACAATTTCCAAAATACCCTCCTCCAAAGCAATAAAATCTCTTTGGATTGTGAGGATGGGCTAGTGGATATGAGCGATCCTCGATTTCTGAATCAAATCAAAGAACATCTGGCCATAGCGGTTTCCTATGCCCACGCGCAAAGAGACAACTCTAACACAGTGCAGTTGTTAGAAATAGTTGAGACGTTGGACGAGGACGAGTTCATGATCAAGGCACTGACCAAATTAATTGGCACTGCAAATGGAGATATTTCTCGTTTGAGAAATATCCATTACCCAATGTTTTTGTCTGCAGAGGATCGTCTCGCGATTAAAAATCAAAAAATATGCTGGGTTTGTAAGGGTGAGTTTGAAGAGGGGGCTAAGGGATAAGGGACTAAGGGGAAAAGAGGGGGGAAGGGGAAAGTCAGAGACCAAAATCACTTGTGGCAGGAAATATCCTCAGGGGATAGTAATTTTAGAGGGGTACCACATCAATCATGCAATGTGAATGTAAGCCAGCAGTTTTTTTATACTGGTTTTCATTCACAACGCAAATTACGATTTAAAATTTAGTTTACCGGCTTTGGCACGTATGCACAGGGAGGGAGGAGTAGTAGATAGTCCATGGGTAAACAATTCATTTACCTATAATATTATCCCCAAATCAGCCGAGAAGCTGGTGCTTCTTGAGTTGAAATGGCAGGTAGTGAATAACAGGCATACGTGTTGAAATAAAATCAGGTTTATAGATTCTTTTAGTTTTTTCCCCAAGGCATTGAGTCAATTGATTCAAGTGCAGAAAAGCGACAATTTTGATTGTCTTTCTTTGCTTAAACAGCACTTTCCAGAAAGTGAAATATATGACCTATTGACCTGTAAAGGTGTATATGCATACGACTATTACTGTTCTGGCGTTCGGTTAAGCGAGGAGAAACTACCTCCAATTGAAGCTTTCTATAATTCACTCACCAACATTAAATGCTGAGGAATACGAATTTGACAAGAGGGTCTGGGCTAAGGGTAATTGTAAAAATGGGTGGGATTAGAAATAGGTAAGAAATTGGGTTGATAACTGATGTATATCAACACCTTTTTTTAGAAATATCATTGAGGGGTGGGTATGTTTTTCATGGAGATCGTGTTCTAGCAACAGATCCAAGTGGGCAAGACACTGGTGTATAGTCAAATGCAGTTTTTCTTGACATGAACTCGTTATACCCCTCGGCAATTTCTCACTACTCTTTGCCGTGTGGAAACTATAAATGGCTTTAGAATCCTTGTGAGATCCCCGACATTCAGACCGTCGAGGACAATGGGGCACAAGGATGGTTCTTTGAAATTGACGGGCACATTCCATTGGCGCTTCATAATTCTGTCTAAGATTTTGTGTTCCCCTGTATCAATCGACCAGTGACAAAGGACTCGCTGAGCCCATACAATCGATCATTGATTGATGATATGGGGATGCACTGGATCCCCTCCAAGTAGAAGCTGATTGCAGATTTAGACCCTAAACAGAATATCGTTGTTCACCATGTGGTTTTGCGCTGGATGGTGAACAATATGGTGAACATAGGGTCCTCCAATTCAGTCAAAAACCTTATTTGAAGACGTTTATCGAAACATTTGTATATAAACGCTCTCGGGCAAAAAGTAAAGTAGAAAAGGAAATGTACAAGATCATTTTAAATTCAGTGTTTGGCAAAATGTGTGAAAGCGTACGGAACAGATCCCGTTGTGACGTCGTGACTGACCCCCAAGAATTTGCACGAATTATTGCAGACCCCAATTTTACATCGTTCACGAGCATAGAGCCAAGCATGGTTCTTCTACACAGAAAAAAAAGAGATGTGGTGCTGAACAAGAATATAGCGAGAGGTAGTTCAGTACTGGAAATTTCCAAAAAGCTCATGTTGTCGTTTTTTTACAATGTGTGCAAGGTACAATGGCCAAGGGAGGGGGAGGTTCAAGTTTATTATGGGGATACAGGTTCTCTGCTCTTAAAAGTAAAAATCGGGGATTTATTAAATGATTTAGAAGATGGGGAACTCATCACCTTGCGGATGGATTTCACTAACTGGAAAGCATCCCTCTACCCCGAGTTGGTGAAATGTCAGGCCCCCAATCAGCTACTCATGTTAAAATCAGAGACGGGGAGCGATTTAATATCCAATGGGGTGTTCCCCGGTCCTAAAGTTTATTGCGTAGAAACCCATAACAAAGATGTAAAACAGGCTTGTAAAGGGATGCCTACACATTTTGTAAAAAACAATTTCAACATGTGAACATGTGAACCTGTGTAGAGAGTTGTCTAATACCGAGATCAAAAGTGCTTGCAATTTGCTCTCTGCAGTATAAAAATTATACTCTTAGAGTTGAAAAGAATGCCATGTCTTCTATATCCGACAAAGTCTTTGTGATCGAAAATGGTGTAAATGTACTCCCCCACCGCCACTATCGAATTTTAGACCGGGTTGAGTGTGTAGACTATCGCAACCAACTCGGTCTAGATAAATTAAATTAACCTAACCCAACCTAACATCACCTGATAAATTAATCTAACCTTACCCAACCTAACCTAACCTGATAAATTAACTTAAATAATCTAACATAACCTAACCTACTACAGCAGCGACGGCGACTATTGTATAAAGTTTTTCCACAGCGACCCCGGGGGATGGGGGCCCCGCCAGTTGCCGGCCTTCGGCCCGCGGCTCCCCGGAGGGGTGGAGGGTATGCTCATCTTTTAAATTCATAGTGCTCAACTGTGGTATTCGTGTTGTAAGTTGTTTTTTAAGTGAAAAATTTTGTTGTTGTACAAATAGTGCTATTTTAAGCTGTACAAAAATGTGTGTACTATTACTGTTGGTGTTATTGATGTAAAAAAAGTGTTTTTTATGACAATAAATATTCACCCTAGTTGTACAAATAGTGTGTGTTGTTCTTGTTGAACAAAAAAAATGCTTTTGATAATAAATATTGTTGTTGTTGTTCTTGTTGATAAATATTGTTGTTGTTCTTGCTGTACAGAAAAAGTGTTTTGTTCAACAAGTGAAAAAATGGTGCTGAACAAATAGTGTTGTTGTTATTGTTGTACAGAAAAGTGTGTACGATAATAAATGTTCGTGTTGAACAAATAGTGTGTGTTATTTATGCTGTAAAAGCTTTTTTATGTTAATAAAGGAAAGAGATATTGTTTTTGTTCTTCTTGTTAACGTAGATAGATCTATGGGGAAATTATTATTACTTATTCATTGGACATGTATGGTTTACAGTTAGTTGTAGTCTGACTGTTGTCAACAGCAGCAGCAGTATTTATCAATTTAAAACATCATTCAGATCGTTTCTGTGTGGTCCATCAATGTCGGGGAAAACGACACTTTTAGCTAAAACAATTAAAATTGCAATAAAATGTTTTAGGAAAAACCAAAGAAAATTTACTATTGCTTTAGCATTTGGCAGGACTCTTACGACCAAATAAAAGCTATTGGCACATCCATGCCAATACAATTCATACGGGGATTTGATGTTTTCAATTGTATTGAACCAAACTCGTGGCTGATTATTGATGATTTGGCTGAATCAATTGAACAGTTCTCACAGAAAATGCTACAGCTGTTTACCGTTCGCTCTCATCATGAACACATTTCCATAACCTAGTTCTACACAATCTGTTTCAACAGAGCAAATGTATGAGAGCCCTTGCTTTGAATTGCAAGAACCATTGCTTTGAATTGCACCATCTATATTATCTATCGAGTTGTTCGTGATTCTAGTTCACTAATAACTCTCAATAAGAAAATATATCCAGGCGCTCCAAAATTTCTGTTGTCAGCGTACACTCAGGCGACAAATAAGCCCTATGGGTACATTTTACTAGATCTTAATCAGAATACACCCGAGGATCTACGTGTAGTCACAGATATTTTCGAAAAAGAAATTACTGTATATCTTACGGTGAGCAGTAGAAAAGGCTATTAGTTGCCATCATGACATTGAAAAAACTACATGAACAACGGCATTTATTGTCCGTTTTAAGCACTTCAAAACCTCCAATCAGGAAGGCCATACTCAAACATGGTGTTGACAATGATTTCATTAATCTAATATCTGAACTTTGTTTAAATTTAACTGAGGGCAATGTACACTTGCCAGAAGGTGTTAGACAACAGACAAAGCAACATCATCCAACTGTATATGCCTTGGCTTGCAAAATCAAAGGAAAAATTTTTAAAGAAAACGTCTCCTTCAAGCGGGCGGTAGGTTTTTTACACTTTTACTGCCAATAATTGCAGGACTTGTAAACAGTTTTCTCTAGATGGCTAAACCCTATAAATTAACGCCATTTGAACTTGTCCTCTTGCCCGTGGAACATTTTGAAGATAATCTAAGTAAATTCATTAATGATGAAAACATTGCCGATGATAAAAAGCTAGTTTTACTTCAAGATGCATTGCGACGTGTATACAAACATAGACCTTATCGTGAGAGACCCGCCGTCACCGCCACAGATCCCCCTAAACATGAAACATCTCCTCAAGATTCTGCACAATCAAAGGAGAAGGAATTTAATTCTATAGTGACATCAATTGGAAACCTATTGCCAGTGACCTATCGAGAACAGAGTAAAAGAGTATTAACATATCTCATGTTGGAAACTAGTGGTGATCAAGTTCAGGTCGATAGCACAGGGAAACGAATTATAATTCAAAGAAAAAGTTATAATCTAGTTGATTTAATTTGTGATATGGTGACGAATCGTAAAGGACTCTTATCATTTGACAATAATCGATACACCTTTCTAAATGCATTAAACTTCCTCAAAAGTCTTATTGGCAATTAGCAAATTCTAAAAAAACTGAGAGAATATAGTCCTCCAACAACGTCAACACCACCATTTAAAAAAGAAGAAGATTCAATATTGGAAAATATTAGCGGCAGCAGCAGCAGCAGCAATGATTTTATAACACCAGTGACTGCTAGTCAAAAGCGACGACGGATTGATTCACCCTCTAGTGTGCAAATTACACTACGTGTTTGCCTTCAAAATGGATGAAGTTCTGAAACATACTAATGAAAATATTGGTGAAGCGGGAAGTCTAAGTTCCCCCACAACGCTTTCTAAAGTTAACTCTGACATAGGTGGCAGCACATTAAAAACAGAAAAAGAGTATCTAGAAAATGAACCGAGTTACACTCTGCATCGGAATCGCAGGCTTCGTGGCAAACAATATCGAAAACCTAAAGCCTTCTTCCCTCTGCATATAATGCAAACTGATCTTTTAACTTTAGACGCGATTCAACGACGTCAAACTGCACCCTACAAATATATTCTAGTGGCAGTCAGTGTCTTTGGTCGCTATGCCTATGCCATTCCATTGCGATCAAAGAGAGGTGTTGAAATTGCTCATGCTATAGAAAGTATTCTTGAACAGGATTGCTATAGAAAAATCAAATCGGATCGCGGTAGCAAATTTGTTAATCCACATGTGCAAAAGGTTCTATTGAAATATAATACAAAAATCTATCATTGTCGCAGTCCGATAACGGCTGCATTGCCTGAACGATTAATAATAACGATTTGTCCATTAATTTCGAGATACTTTACACTGAAAAATACTGCTGCTTTTATTCATGGTTTAGATAAAATCATGCGAATATATAACCAACGACGTCATTGATCCCTGTCCAACTCAAGCCCTCAGGACGTTCATTGCAGTGAAAATACATTTGATGCTTTTCTAAAGCAATACTCCAGTGAAAAAAAAATGTGAAGAAGAAATTCAATGTTGGTGATACTGTTCGAATTAATAGAACCACCAATATTTTTGAAAACGGGAATTATTTATGGAGCACTGAACTTTTTAAAGTGCCCAAAATCCTAGACACTACACCCATGACATATCGACTGCGAGACAACAAAGATGATGAGATTCTCGGCGGTTTTTATGAATATTAACTACAAAAAGTTAGAAACACTAGTGAAATTTATCAAATTGAAAAGATATTAAAGAGTCGTACTCGCAGGGGCAAGAGACAGTTGCTTGTTCGCTGGCTAGGATAAAACTCTGATTTTGATTCTTGGGTCAGTGTCGAAGATATTAACAATGCCCAATGATTTCTATATGACTTCCGTGTCCAATGTTTCTGATCCTTCTCTACAATGACTTGAATACAGTAAGTGATTTTTGGACGAAACTCTCTCCTACCATCAAATTCGACGGTGCGTATGAAGTGGCTCTTGTCGACTGTATTCTCAAAAATACATATGACATCCTGAGAAAAGATCGCAAATATGATATAAAAATTAGACCCTATGATTGGCCGACACCCTCAGGTGATCAAGAACAAATTCAAAAGATCAATTGGATGAATTATCCATATATTGAATTACCCTATGAAGAACTCACCTGTATGAATGGTTTATGTCGTTCTATCAATAAAAGAATTTCCGCTCGTAGAAAAGGATTTTTTCATTTCAACTATTCAAAGGAGGAGGGCAAGATCTACATTAGTTCACCTCATTGCCAATGAAAAGGCTATTCTCAATGATAATCTAAAGGATGTTCTTGGTTTTAAGCTCAATATAATCAATGGTAAAAGTGCTGGAAACACTAATTTTATTTTTGCTGACTACCCGCCTGCCTTATCCATGGACACTTGTATATTTCTCTACGCTTCATTTGTGGAAACATCCCGGGTTGGCAATAGCAATGTTCCCCTCCTACGAGTTCTTGAAAGAAAAACCAACCATGAACATATACACCATTACAATAGAAAGCATCTTCAGTATATCCCCGTAAACACGTCGTATTTGGAACTCTGTCAGTTAACACTAAGAACTGAATTAGGTGATCCCCGAGATAATAACAAAAGGTTTGGCTGTGATTACATGCCATTTTTGACCCATCATTCAACAACAAGATGTCTAATAGATTTTGCATCCTCTACACTATACGATTTGGGCTCTGGCAAGGATTTAAAAAAAAGTGCTTTGAAAAATCTTAGGTCCAGCGCGCGAACCCTTGGCGAGGGATTAAAACAAAATGGAAAAGGTTTAAAAAGGTCAAGAAACAGTGCATCACTCATCAGTCTCTACTCAGGTCACAAACGTAAGACATCACCCCTGTCAAAGAAAAGAAGGAAAAAGCCGACACGCACTGTAAACAAAAGAAGAAGCCCCAGGAAGAGAATTGTTAGATCGGAAGTAGATTATTTTTCCTAAGATGTCATATCTACCGCATAAGGATTCCCAACCTTCAATCCCCTCCTCATTGAATCTATTCAATGCAGAAAATGTTGATGTGAGTGTAAAACATGGATAATATGAACAATTTTATCCTCAACAACCCCTCTACGATAATATCCACTTTCAAATTTATTCCAATGAAGACTACTTTATGGACATGTCGTCAACATTTATGAATTTAAGAATGAAAGTCCGAAAATCCGAAAATACATTGCCAGTTCATGGTGATGGAATATTCTATGAAAATTGTATATTACGTAATTTATTTCGTCAAATTAGTGTCTACATAAATGGCACACTGGTGAGCACAAGCAACAATCTCTCAAATTATAAAAGCTATATGCAATTTATGCTGATGACACTAAAGTCATACAAGGAATTGAGAGGCACCTCCAATGGATATGAATATATTACTAATACTGATAGTACAGATGCACTTAAAAATGCTGCAACTAGTGAATTATGTCTAGTTGGAAGAATATATCATGAAATATTTAATATACCTAAATGGCTACCACCCAATATTAAAGTGGATATAAAATTGACGCTTGCTCCATCCAATTTCATTTTACGAAAGAAACTTGCTGTCAATCCTGATGTAACTCTCTCCCTCACCTCGGCAATACTACATGTACGCAAACAACAGGTTATGGGTTCTGTTGCTTTGGCAGTGGAAAAACTGAGAGCCAGTGGAAATAATGTTAAACTACTTGTTCCTCATACAATCACCAATCAACGTCATATTGCCACAGGCTCGAGTACCTTTACCGACTCATCATTTATCAATGGCGAAATTCCGTCAAAACTGGCCTTGGCATTTGTAAAAAGCGCTAGTGCAATAGGATCGTGGACATGATGCCCACATAAATTTGAAATGTTTGGGCTTTCATCTCTTGTCTGCAAAGTAAATGGAATCCCACTCTACAATCTATCTTTTGATAAATCCTATAGGACATTGTATAAGTTGACCATGCAAACCCTAGACCATGATTCACAACTATTTGAAAATGGTATAACCGATGACATGTTTTCTAAGACACATGGTATCATTGTATTGGATTTGTCTGGCACCCAGGATATGAGTATAGTACGTACGGGGAGTGTGCGTTTAGAGTGTACATTTGCCGACCAATTAGCTGAGAGTATTGCACTAATCTCGCTAAATCAATTTGAAACCTATTAGGAAATCACTCCCGAAGGCAGTATTCTACTAGACTTGGCACCATGAACACCAGTCAAATAATCAATGTATTTAATATGGGCCCCTGCGTGTCCAAATACAGATCCTATTGTCTGCCCTCGGACTTTCTTGGAAAAATTCAAAGTCCCAACAATACCCTAATTATTGTTAATAGCAGTCCATCGACTGTGCAGACGGGTCATTGGTTGTGCATCTTTCAAACAATGAAGACGATTGAATTTTTTGATCCTCTTGGTCTACCCTATACATTCTATACTCCACACATCAGCAACTATATTGAGAACAGTGGGAAAACTATTATTCAAAATCGGAAGAGAGAACAGGATCTGACGACTAAAAGTTGCGGTTTCCATGCGCTACTATATTTCGTGTTCAGATTTCGCGGCTATACTTACAAGCAGTTTCTCTACATTTATGTAGACAATCCACGTCTGAATGATTTAATAGAGGAAAATATCCTCTCAGAACTGTATAATATTGATTTTAGTGTCCTACGAGTAAAGTGCTTTAAAAATGCATGTGAATTTGTTTATTAATCAAAACAAATGTATATATACAACAATGTCTTTATTCTTCACTTTAGATTTGTTCTTCTTCGGTTTATAGGCAACTGTCGTGAATCACTAGTCCTGGTAAATCATTTGGATTCACTGTATATTGATCTTGATTGGCTGCAAAGTCAGGGTCATATTTTCTACAGTATAATGTAACTTCACTCTTGTCATATCTCTTTGCATATTCAATGATATTATTCGCATTCATATTATGAAATTCACGTTTTTCAATCTGTCTATTTGAAGCAATATCACATAAAGTGTTTTCAAATGGTGAATCACATTCGGTACCTGCCAAATAAAAATCTCTAGGTTGATAGTCATAATAGGCAGTATCGTCACAACGATGACGTAGAAGCCAAATTGTCTTATTTTCTCAACATTTGAATCGTAGACCTGATTCTTCTTCATAAGATAATCTTAATCCAAGGCGATACCAATCACGCAAAAATAAACTAAAGCCACGTTTGGAATTCCTTCCAATCGCAATAGGGTACTTATTCTCCCACTGATCACATTTGTCATAGTGGAGATTGGAACATATATGTCCTCTAGGGTGAGAGTCATAAATTTCTTCAAGACATGAATTACATCCTTTAATTTGTACTGCATATCCTCTATGTAATTTAAGAGGATTGCGTAATTTACACTTTTCATTATAGTCATCATTAATTGTACAATTCTCACATGATGTCCAACTGCCAAGAGTGTACATGCAGAGTGGACATGTATAGAACATTTTTGGTTTCCGATGTCAACTCTGTCACCGCTAAATAGAAACTGATCCTCATTCTATAAATTCAGACGAAGGAATGGGAGAGGAGTAGCTATGTGATGCTACCTCTTTCGAAGGGGGAGCCATCTACATTGAATCTATGGCAATGTTTTCAAAAGTATATCCACGATATAATTCTGCTTTGTTCCAATTAATATATAAATAAATTGAGTATAAGCATTTGAATCACATTGTAAAAATTTCATACAATTGTCCAATGGGGGAGAATCAGTTTTCATT
Organism: Artemia sp. Qi Xiang Cuo; assembly: GCF_049724085.1. Taxonomy (NCBI): domain Eukaryota; kingdom Metazoa; phylum Arthropoda; class Branchiopoda; order Anostraca; family Artemiidae; genus Artemia; species Artemia sp. Qi Xiang Cuo. The sequence goes on along the minus strand of NC_142794.1, from coordinate 92,787,744 downwards.
ATATTGTCAAGTGCTCCCTGTAAGAATATGTCCCGTTGAAGGGATAACTCGAGAAAATCATCATCCAAAATCAAATTTTTTTTCCATAATTACAAGATTCGAGCTAATTCTCTCTTTCTCGAATTTATTCATTTTTTAGTCCTATCACTCTCACTGCTGACTCTAGACTGACCATGATTCGTTCTACTTAATCTAATAAAAAGAAAGGGAACATTTTATATTTCGAAGCAATTTTATTGTATAATTACAACAATAATACCACGCATGCACAATTAGCAATATAGCTTATTATCTTCGATATGCTTCACAGATGGACTTAAAGCACTTTGAAGTCTATTCACATGTGTTATATAAACTTTTGCAGCAAAGCATAATTGGTCTTCCATTTCAAATTTGCTCAAAGATATCACATATCTTATATACACTTCATCCCATTTCAGAGACAGCCGTGATCCTCTCGTTATTTCCACTACGATTTTTGGGGCTCTTTTATCATTGCTACCAACTCAACTATCAACTTATAATAGTGTAAACATTCCAATCATCATTACAAATATATCTTACTGAGTAAAGTCAAACTGTTCTCATTCCCTGAATTCTGTTCACACACTAATAAAAACTGTTGCAAAAATCCTTTCCTTATATTCTCTGCAATTCTGTTCCGTTAATATTTCCGACTCCCTGATTGGCTTAGAACGAGACACATGATCTTATCCCGTTAGAGCGGTGTCAACACGCTTAGAAACAACAAAAAATTGACCTAGAAAAAGGTGTCATTGACCCGTTAGACTCGATAATCCAGCAATTGTTGATGTGAACTTATGTCTACATCCATCAACAGTGAGAAAAACCATGAAAAAACATCCTCAGTGAGAAAAACCATGAAAAATGGGGTCATTGACCCTGTCCCGTTAGACTCAATTATAAATGACAGCACATGGCTTCGTACCGCGCTGGTACTGCCCTCCCTACTCATAAGTATTGATTTTGAAACAGAAGTTCTGATCTTTTTGACTATTTTTCAAAGTTTTCGATTTCGAAACTTATAATATTTTGAATTTAAAAGGCTATGGATAGTGAGCAAAAAAGACACTCTCTACAATATCCAAAAATAAACCTTGTATTTAAAGAATAATTTCTGAAGTTGTCATCAGGCACCAATTTTCTTGAAATCTTCTAAAGCTGCTGCAACACTCCTGGCACCTTGGCCCTTTTGAAATCTTGGGGCCTTGGTACCAGGGGTCTAGCTTTTACTAATGAGCAGCCTTTTCTCTCAATTTGTAGTTTGGGCTATTGAAAAACAGCTTTGTTCGTTACTACCCATTCATCAAGAGTCATTATCATGAGGTTTTTACCATGGTCGTTACCATGAGGCTACCATGAAGTTATCATTACCATGAGGTTCGACCTGAGGTACCCCTCAGATCGAAGTCATCTGTTTATTCCCTCAATTGTTCGAAAAAATTTTCATAGCTATACACTAGGAAAATATAGGTAAATTTTTATAATACTACGCAATAAGCTTTACAAAAATTAATCTGACTTTGGGGGAAAAATTCTTCCACAGTCAGAAAACCCATCACTAGAGTAGGAATGACCTAATATCTCCAATACGAACACATGTGCTGCCATCTATAATTGTGTCTAACGCTGACAGGCTATAATTTATTCAAGGATTATTGATCGAGTCTAATGGGTCAATGTCCCCATTTTCAAGGTCGATTTATTTTTTGTTTCTAGGTGTAATGACTCCGGGGCGAAGTTTGCACATGCGCATTAACGGGAAGATATGTATTGATCCACTCGAAGGGGAAGTGGATTTATGAGAAATTGATTACATAAGCAAAGACGGTGAATTATTGATCGAGTCTAACGGGAACAGGATCACGTGTCTTTTTCTAAGCCAATCAGGGAAGTTATGTAAGGTTTTTCCATTATATCACAATTCGCCCTTGAGATTTTATATATAACGGACATGCATTTTGATTAAATTATCATAAAGTTTTAAGACATCATGGAGAATACATCTGACATTATTGATTTGGAAACTCTGGCTACATTGATTTATAATGTGAGTTCTGTTTAGTAGATTTTCTTAGTTTATTTCCAAATAAAATCCTTATAAATAGTCTCACTCCAGTAGATTCAAATTCAGGGGATAGCCCCCCCCCCCAAAAAAAAAAACAAAATAAACTCCACTATATAATGTTTATACTCGATAGAAAGCGTAAAATACGCTCTTTATCCATTACGTAAACCCCATCCTCCCTTCCTCCCCCTGTTTACGACTTTAATTTTGTTTTTGATAAATTCTGTATCTTACCTAAAAGTGACAGTTAACTTTTCTGTCAATCCCTTAGTTATTAACTCACTACGGCTTGACTTACAGATTTCCCGCAAAGATTTAAAACCTTAATTATTGCATCCTGTCAAGTGCACAACCGGCTTTGCTAAATATACAAGGATTAGCATTACAGTGGTTTCACTGAAAAAATGATACTTTTTCCAGGCAAATCTTGTCGGGTTTCACGCAGAAAGAGATTGCGTTAATTAAGCTTGCATATTTGTAACCTCTATGGAAGAGGGAAACGAGTTATTTCCAAATTAATGCCTAACAAATATTTTTAGGACATTATGCAAAAGGGGGGAGGTGGGGAAGGGGCAATGCCTCGCTTCTAACACCCTCGTTGTAAGGTGAAAACAAACTGTTTCTTCGCGTGAAGAGTAAGGGGGGCGGGTTTAAGAAAAAGATACATAGCTATATTATGCGTAAATTGAATAGCATTTTTACCTATGATCGCAAATTTTAAGCCTATAAGCTATCTGTTAGCGAGCTTTTTTTTATCTATTTTAAAGCCTATAGACTGGAATATTTAAAAAAATTTCTAAATGGTAAAAATAGAAACATTGATTTCTATCATAAGGCTATAGACTTTTGTTTGTCAAGTTTTATTTTTTCACAAGTTGTGCAATAGTACGTTTGATTTCTAAGCCTAATATATTTCTCACAAATTTTTACTTTTTGCTTTATTGAAAAGGGGGATAAATGCTTTCTAGACAAAACTATGGTTAGGGACGGGAGGTACTAATTTTTCTTCTGTAAAAAAAGGGATCATTATTCCATACTAATTTTTTTCTTCTTTTAAGGACAATTATGAAGAATGCGCACCTCCTCCATCAAAGTGAGCAAGAGAGGGTCAAGTCACAGTCACAGCCTCGGCTGCACGAGCCCGGTATATCGCTGGCCCGGCTGCGAAAGATCGTGATGGACATGATATGATCCATTTGAGCCCCAGTCATACAGCAGGGTTTTCCATGCAAGATAAAGTGCATGACCCTTCTAGACAAGCTGTAGACCAAACATCGGCTCCTTCTCATGTAATATCTGAGCTATCAGCTCCCCGTCAAGTGTCAGTGCACTCTCGACAACTGTCTCCGTCACGTTCCGAACCTTCCATGCAAAATAGAATGGCTGACCACTTCAGGCAAGTTATAGACCGACCAATGGCTCCCTATCGTGTAATGTCCAAACCTCCAGCTTCCTGTTAAGTGTTTGATCAATTTGAAGACGTGAGTAAATTTTTTTCAATCTAATAAGCTAATTTTTAGCTGTTAGAGAGTCTTTTACTCTTTACTTTTATCTTTTCACTTTTTTTCTATTATTCAGGAACAAGTTATAGAAATATCTAAACAAAACTATTTTTCAACCTAATACAAGCTTGTCGAAGACATTAAAATGTTATTTTTGCTCTAATATTAATCCCCCCCTACCCCTTGTTTTAAATTTCGCTGCTCCCTCCCCTCAGAGATACCTAAATATAATGTAATTTTTTTTGCTCGTCAAAGAAACCCCTCTTTTCTAATCTCTCCTATCGCCTTATTTTCTCTGCCTACTGCAGACATCTTTGCTATTTTTCAACCTCATAATAATATTTTTCGCTACTTTCTAGTTTACTGCTAGAGAGCCTTTATCTCGCCATTTGAAACTAATAATACTATTTTTCACTAGAATATTATAGTTTTCCCCGAGTTTTAAGGGACTTAGAAGTAAGCCTCTTTTTAGGCCATTCTTTTCATCATTTTTCAACAGAGTAAAAGCGTGTCAGAGATATTTTTTCAATCTGATAAAATATATCGTTCCCCCTTTTGAATCATGTCAATTATTGCATACATTCAGCCAGCTGAATTCTCATAGCGAAGCCAAAAAAGGCAGTATATCCCAGACATAATTACCCCATAGTAAATAGCAAAATCTTTGCGTTATAAACTGCTTTATTAACGAATGCTTAATCTTGCTTCTGCAAATATTATAAAAAAATTTCTATCGGAAAGAGTTGTATATGGCCTGAAAGATTTAGGCTACCAAGTAAAGACCCCGGTTTTTTTTTCAAAGCAGAGAGAGTATTATTATGAAATTTTTTTGAGGGGTTGTTTATACAAAATCAAAACCAACTATGTCATCTTTTAGATTGTATTAAGTTGGAACTTTCAGAATATATAGAGTAGGGAACCAAATGCTACTATATGCATACTGATACTAAGTGCGTTTTAAATAATTATCCAATTTTAAAAATAGGGCAATTTAGACACTTTGAAAATAAGCTATTTTCTTTTATAGGTTGTATTGGTACCATATTCCCTATCTCCGTCAGACACGCCTCTGGAGCTCTCCAACAATTCACCATGGGATGGTATCAGTTTACATCAAATTCCAGATAATATTGACGATTTTTTAACTGATTATTTTAATGTACATAATAGCGCAGTTGAGCAGGGGGGGACTTGAGTCCAAACACCTTACAGCTTTTAGAGGATTTTACCCGGGAATTAACAGGGAACCCTCCCCCCACTGATTAGATACTTCCACTTCAAAATTATGAAGTGGCTTCGAACAACTCTATTATTGAACAATGTGGGGGAGGGGTGGTGATAATATACAAGAGGGGGAGGGGGAGGGGTGACAATACCCAATTTATAACATTTCCTGACTTTCGTATGTCAAATTCAATTTTAAATACGATAGTTGCTTACACTGCAACTTTTGGGGACGCTTTTAATTCGCTTTTGGGGGGTAATTTTGTATTTGACCCTATAGAAATTGTCCATGAATATGTAGATAGAATTCTTGCACTACTAGAAAACCAGAGTCAGTTGTGGGGGGTAGGAATTCAATTAAGGTTTCAATTGTTTTAAAGGTGTTTTATTTAAATGAGGGAAAAAGCGAAGTTTATCATCATTATATACATACCGAGATGTTGGTGGTCTATCCACATTTAGAAAATTTTGAGGGTGTTTTTATGGATTGGATAGACCACATTATTACGCATCTCGAGAATTATAGCGAAAACGGGAGCGGATCTGTAGTTCTTTTTGATGGAAATTTAAATGTTAATATTTGTAAATTTAAAAAAGATTTTATTTTAAGGGGGGCAGGTGGGGCGGGGCAAAGGTCTATAGTTTTAAAATACAATCCAGATTTAGAAGGATGTCAATGTGTTCAACGAATCTGTTTCGAGACAGGTCAAAAATGTTTCAAGTACGCTTTCCTCATGTCAGCATTCGAGCCTCTAGCATGTGACGCCACAAAGATGAATTTAGAATATTGGGCTGTGCATGGGAAGGAGGGGTCCGATTTTCCCATTGTAGATTTCACTTGTTTAGAGGGAAAATACTCCAGTAACGCTCAGGTCCATTGATATTTTTGAAAGGGCCAATGCCCATTTAAATATCGGCATTACTATGGTTCAATACGAAACAGAATTTGAGGATGGGGTTCGTTCTAAAAAGAAGGGGGTGGTGATCCCAGTAAGGGGCCCGTCGATTGAATTGGTGAAGCACTGGGTTTGGTTGTTGTACACATCACCTAGTGACCCCAATGCAATTGGCTATTTTAAACCAATTACAGACATCAGTAGAGTTCTGGGGGAGGGTAAAAAGGGTCGGGGGGTATGTTTCTACTGTCCAACATGCCTGTCTCGATTTCGTAGCGATTTCAAACTACGCGCAAAGAGACAGTTCTAACACTATGCAGTTGTTATAAATAGTCGAAACATTGGATGAAGGTGACTGCATAGTCAAGGCACTGACTAAATTAATTAGAACCGCAAATGGAGCTATTTCTCGTTTGAGAAATACACATTATCATATGTTATTGTCTGTAGAGGATCGTCTCGCTATTAAAAATAAAAAAATATGCTGGGTTTGTAAGGGGGAGTTTGAAGAGGGGGATAAGGGGAAAGGGACTAGAGGGAAAAGAGCGGAGACGGGAAAAGCCAGAGACCACAATCACTTGTGGCAGGAAATATCCTCAGGAGGTACTAATTTTAGAGGGGTAGCACATCAATCATGCAACATAAACGTTAGCCAACAGTTTTTTATTCCAGTTTTTATTTATAATTCAAATTATGATTTAAAATTCATTTTACCGGCTTTGGCACGTATACACAGGGAGGGAGGGGGAGTAGATAGTCCATGGATAAACAATTCATTTACCTATAACATCATTCCCAAATCAGCAAAGAAAGTTGGTGCTTCTCAAGTTGAAATGGCAGGTAGTGAATAACGGGTATACGTATCTGAATAAAATCAGGTTTTTAGATTCTTTTAGTTTTTTCCCCAAGGCATTGAGTCAATTGATTCAAGTGCAGAAAAGTGACAATTTTGATAGTTTTCCTTTGCTTAAATAGCACTTTCCAGACAGTGAAATGTTTGACCAATTGACCTGTAAAGGTGTATATGCATACGACTATTACTGTTCTGGCGCTCGCTTAAGCGAGGAGAAACTACCTCCAATTGAAGCTTTCTATAATTCACTCACCAACAGTAAATGCACTGCCGAGGAATATGAATTTGCGAAGAAGGTGTGGGCTAAGGGGAATTGTAAAATTGGGTGGGATTATTGTAGACTGTACTTGGCCAGTGACATTTTAACTCTGTTAGATATTGTCTGTAAGAACACAGACCAAATCTATTCAGAGTTTGGACTAGATATAGGATATTATTTTTCCACACCACATTTGGTGATGGACTTGATTTTAAAAATTAGTAGGGAGGAAACAGGCTTGATAACTGATGTAGATCAACACCTTTTTGTAGAAAGATCAATAAGGGGTGGGTATGTTTTTCATGGGGATCGCTTTTTGGCAACAGATCCAAGCGGACAAAACAGCACCGGTGCAAAGTCAAATGCAGTTTTCTTGGACATGAACTCATTGTACCCCTCGGCAATGTGTCACTACTCTTTGCCGTGTGGGAACTATAAATGGCTTGAGAATCCTTGTGAGTTCCCCAACATTAACACCGTTGAGGACAATGGGCCACAAGGGATGGTTCTTTGAAATTGATGGTCACATTCCATTGGCGCTTCATGATTCAGTCAGAGATTTTGTTTTCCCCTTTATCAATAGACCAGTGACCAAGAACTCACTGAGTCCCTACAATCGATTATTGGTTGAGGATATGGGGATGCACTGGACCCCCTCTAAGCAGAAACTGATTGCAGATCTGGACCCTAAAGATAATATCGTTGTTCATCATGTGCTTTTGCACTGGATGGTGAACAATGGTTTCAAAATCACAAAAATACATAGGGTCCTGCAATTCAATCAAAAACCTTATTTAAAGACGTTTATCGACCCCTTTGTTGATAAACGCTCTCGGGCAAACACTAAAGTAGAAAAGGAAATGAACAAACTCATTCTAAATTCAGCTTTTGGCAAAATGTGTGAAAGCGTACGGAACAGATCTCGTTGCGACGTCGTGACTGACCCTCAAGAGTGTGCACGAGTTATTGCCGAACCAAATTTTACATCATTCACGAGCATATTGACAAGCATGGTTCTTCTACACAGAGGAAAGAGAAATGTGGTTTTGAACAAGAATATAGCAGGAGGTAGTTCAGTACTTGCAATTTCCAAAAAGCTCATGTTGTCGTTTTTTTTAAAAATTGTGTAAGGTGCAAATGCCCAGGGCGGGGGAGGTTCAAGTTTACTATGGGGATAGAGATTCTCTGCTGTTAAAAGTAAAAACCGGGGATTTATTGAGAGATTTAGAAAATGGGGTGCACATCAACTCGCGGATGGATTTCACTAACTGGAATCCGTCCCTCTACCCCGAGTGGGTGAAACGTCAGGCCCCCAACGAGCTACTCATGTTAAAATCAGAGAAGGGGAGTAATTTGATATCCAAGGGGGTGTTCCCGGGTCCTAAAGTTTATTGCGTTGAAACTCATAACGGGGATGTAAAGCAGGCGTGTAAAGGGGTGCCTAAACATTTTCTAAAGAACAATTTCAAAATGAGTGTTTACAGAGACTGTGTAGAGAGTAGCCTAGTGCCGAGAGCACAAGTGCTTGCAATTCGCTCTCTACAGTATAAAAATTATACTGTTAGTGTGGAAAAGAATGCAATGTCGTGTTTATCCGACAAAGTCTTTGTGCTCGAGAATGGTGTAAATGTACTCCCCCATGGCCACTATAGAGTTTCAGACCGGGTTGAATGTGTAGACTATCGCAACCAACTTGGTCTGGATAAATTAACCTAACCCAAACCTAAACCTCGCCTGTTAAAAATCAAACCCAACCTGATAAATTAAATGCTCTAACCCCAACCTCACCTGATAAATTAACCCAACCTAACCTGTAGTGACGGTGACTATTGTATACATTTATTCCACAGTGACCCCGGGGGGGGGGGGTCCCCCCCACGGCCGGTTTTCGTCCCATGGCTCCCGGGGGGTAGTATATTTTAAATTCATAATGTTCAACTGTGCTATTGTTTTAGGTTGTAAGTTGTTTTAAGTGTTCTACAAATAGTGCTGTTATACAAAGATATGTGTGTGTGTACAAATAGTGTTCTTGCTGGACAAAAAGTGTTTTTCTTATGACAATAAATGCTATTGTTGTACATATAGTATGTGTGTTGTTCTTGTTGAACAGAAGTGTTTTATGATAATAAATATTGTTCTTCTTGAACAAAAAAAAACAAAAAAAACGTTGTTGTGTTTTTATGTTGTTCTTCTTTTTGAACGGAATGTGTTTTTTTTATAATAAATGTTGTTCTTGTTTGAACAGAAGTGTTTTTTTGTGTTAATAATTGTTGTTCTTGTTGAACAAGTGTTTTTATGTCGAATAAATTAATGAAATATTGTTTTTGTTGTTAACGTACTAGATAGATCTAAGAAAAATTTTTTATTTATTCATTGAACAAGTATGGTTTACAGTTAGTTGTAGTCCGACTGTTGTCAACAGCACTATGTGTCAATTTAAAACACCATTTAGGTCGTTTCTGTGTGGTCCATCAATGTCGGGGAAAACGACACTTTTAGCTAAAATAATTCAAAATTGTAATAAAATGTTTTTGGAAAAACCAAAGAAAATTTATTATTGCTATAGTATTTGGCAAGAATCCTATGACCAAATAAAAGCTATTGCCACATCTATACCAATACAATTCATACGGGGACTTGATATTTTCAATAGTATTGAACCAAACTCGTGGCTGATTATTGATGATTTGGCTGAATCCATTGAACAGTTCTCACAGAAAATACTACAGCTGTTTACCGTTCGCTCTCATCATGAACACATTTCCTTAACCCTAGTTCTACACAACCTCTTTCATCAGAGCAAATGTATGAGAACTCTTGCTTTGAATTGCACCATCTATATTATCTACCGAGTTGTTCGTGATTCTAGCTCGCTAATAACTCTCAATAAGCAAATATATCCCGGCGCTCCCAAATTTCTGCTGTCAGCGTACAATCAGGCAACAAATAAGCCCTACGGCTACATTTTGCTAGATGTCTATCAGAGCACACCCAATGATGTACGTGTAGTCACAGATATTTTTGACAAAGAAATTACTGTATATCTTCCGGTGAACAGTAGAAAAAGCTATTAGTTGCCAATATGACACTGAAGAAACTACACAAACAACGGCATTTATTTTCCGTTTTAGGCACTTCAAAACCTCCACTCAGGAAGGTCATACTGAAACATGGTGTTGACAATGATTTCATTAATCTAATATCTGAACATTGTATAAATTTAACTGCGGGCAATATACACTTGCCAGAAGGTGTTAGAAAACATACAAAGCAACATCGTTCCACTGTACGTGCCTTGGCTTGCAAAAACAAGGGAAATCTTTTTAAAGGAAATGTCTCCTTCAAACGGGCGGTAGCTTTTTTACACTTTTACTGCCAATAATTGCAGGACTTGTAAACAGTTTTCTCTAGAGAATGGCTAAACCCTATAAATTGACGCCATTTGAACTTGTCCTCTCGCCCGTGGAACATTTTGAAGACAATCTAAGCAAATTCATTAATGATGAGAATATTGCCGATGACAAAAAGCTAGTTTTACTTCAAGATGCATTGCGACGTGTGGACAAAGATAGACCATATCGTGAGCGATCCACCGCCGTCATCGTCACAGATCCCCCTAAACGGGAAACATCTCCTCATGATTCTGCAGCAGTGCAATCAAAGGAGAAGGAATTAAATTCTATAGTGACATCAATCGGAAACCTATTGCCTGTGACCTATCGAGAACAGAGTAAAAGAGTATTATCATATCTCATGTTGGAAAGTGGTGGTAATGATGATCAAGTTCAAGTTGACAGCACAGGGAAACGAATTATAATTCAGGGGAAAAGTTATAATCTTGTTTATTTAATTTGTGATATGGTGACGAATCGTAAAGGACTTTTATCATTTGACAATAATCTATACACCTTTCTAAATGCATCGAACTTCCCCAAAAGTATTATTGGCAATAAGCAAATTCTAAAGAAACTAAGAGACTATAGTCCTCTAACAACACCACCACCATTTAAATAAGAAGAGGATCCAATATTGGAACATACTAGCAGCAGCAGCAATGATTTTATAACACCTGTGGCTAGTCAAAAGCGAAGATGGATTGATTCATCCTCCAGTTTGCAAAAGGGGAGTGGACATTACACTACGTGTTTGCGTTCAAAATGGTTGAAGTTCTGAAGCATGTCTATGGAAATATTAGTGAAGCGGGAAGTCTAAGTTCCCCCAAAACGCTTTCTAAAGTTGCCCCTGACATAGACGGCGGCAGCACATTAAAAAAAGCAAAGAAGTATCTACAGAATGAACCGAGTTACACACTGCATCGGAATTACAGGCTTCGTGGAAAAAAATATTGACAAACTAAAGCCTTTTTCCCTCTGCATATAATGCAAACTGATCTTTTAACTTTAGACGCGATTCAACGGCGTCACAATGCACCCTACAAATATATTCTAGTGGAAATCATTGTCTTTAGTCGCTATGCCTATGCCATTCCATTGAAATCAAAGACAGGTTTTGAAGTTGCTCATGCCTTAGAAAGTATTCTTGAACAGGATTGCTATAGAAAAATTCAATCAGATCGCGGTAGCGAATTTGTTCATCCTCATATGCAAAAGGTTCTATTGAAATATAATAAAACACTTTATCGTAGTCACAGCCCGATAAAGGCTGCATTGGCTGAACGGTTGATAAGAACGATTCCTCTATCAATTTCAAGATATTGTACACTGAAAAATACTGCTGCTATTATTCATGATTTAGATAAAATCATGCAAATATATAACCAATGACCTCATTGATCATTGTCTAACTCAAGTCCTCGGGAAGTTCATTGCAGTGAAAATACATTTGATGCTTTTCTAAAGCAATATTCCAATGAAAAAGAAAAAAAATGTGAAGAAGAAATTCAATGTTGGTGATACTGTTCGAATTAATAGAACCACCAATATTTTTGAAAAAGGGAATTATTTATGGAGGACTGTACTTTTTAAAGTGTCCAAAATCCTAGACACTACACCCACGACATATCGACTGCGAGACACCAAAGATGATGAGATTCTCGGCGGTTTTTATGAATATGAACTTTTTAGTTTCTAACTAAAAAGTTAGAAACACTGGTGAAATTTATCAAATTGAAAAGATATTAAAGAGTCGTACTCGCAGGGGCAAGAGACAGTTGCTTGTTCGCTGGCTAGGATACAACTCTGATTTTGATTCTTGGGTCAGTGCTGAAGATATTAGCAATGCCCAATGATTTCTGTGTGACTTTCTTGTCCAGTGTTTCTGATCCTCTCTACAATGATTTGAATAGAACAAGTGATTTTTGGACGAAACTCTCTCCCACCATCAAATTTGACGGCGCATATGAAGTGGCTCTTGTCGACTGTATTTTCAAAAATACTTATGACATCCTGAGAAAGGATCGCAAATATGACATAAAAATTAGACCCTATGATTGGCCGCCACCCTCAGGTGATCAAGAACAAATTTAAAAGATCAATTGGATGAATTATCCATATATTGAATTACCCTATGAAGAACTCACATGTATGAATGATTTATGTCGTTCTATTAATAAAAGAATTTCCGCTCGTAAAAAAGGAGCTTTTCATTTCAACTATTCAAAGGAGGAGGGCAAGATCTACATTAGTTCACCCATTGCTGATGAAAAGCTTATTCTCCATGATAATCTAAAAGATGTTCTTGGCTTTAAGCTCAATACAATCAACAGTAAATGTGCCGGAAACACTAATTTTATTTTTGCTGACTACCCGCCTGCCTTCTCCACGGACACTTGTATATTTATCTACGCTTCATTTGTGGAAACATCCTGGGTTGGCAATAACAATGTTCCCCTCCTACGAATTCTTGAACGAAAAACCAATCAAGAACATATTCACCCCTACAATATAAAGCATCTTCAGTATATTCCCGTAAACACTTCCTATTTGGAACTCTGTCAGTTCACACTAAGAACTGAATTAGGTGATCCCCTAGCAAAATCAAAAGGTTTGGCTGTGATACATGCCATTTTCGACCCATCATTCAACAACAACAAGATGTCTAATAGAAAAGTGGTATTCATTTGCCCTGATATTGACTGCTATGCTGATACTCTTGGCCCAAGATCTCGTCAATGTCTGGCTACGGTCTTGGCAGTTGGTTTGCTAAGTTGTTTCGCTCTGCACTACCTCTGGCTAGAAAATATATTGTACCGGCTGCAACAGATTTTGCATCCCCTACACTATACGATTGGGGCTCTGGCAAGGATTAAAAAAAAAGTGCTTCGGAAAATCTTAGGTCCAGTGAGCGAACCCTTGGCGAGGGATTAAAACAAAATGGAAAAGGTTTAAAAAGGTCTAGAAACAATGCATCACTCATCAGTCTCTACTCAGGTCACAAACGAAAGACATCACCCCTGTCAAAGAAAAAAAGGAAAAAGCCAACACGCGCTGTAAACAGTAGAAGAAGAAGCCCCAGGAAGAGAATTTTTAGATCGAAAATAGATTTCTTTTCCTAAGATGTCCTACCTACCGCATAAGGATTCTCAAACTTCAATTACCTCCTAGTTGAATCTATTCAATGCAGAAAATGTTGATGGGAGTGTCAAGCATGGATACTATGAACAATTTAATCCACAACAACCCCTCTCCGATAATATCCACTTTCAAATTTATTCCAATGAAGACTACTTTATGGACATGTCTTCGAAATTTATAGATTTACAAATGCAATTCCGGAAATCCAATATACATTGCCAATTCTTGCCGATAGAATATCCTATGAAATTGTATATTACATAATTTATTTCCTCAAATCAGTGTCTACATCAATGGCACGCTGGTGAGCACAAGCAACAATCTCTCAAATTATACAAGATATATGCAATTCATGCTGATGACACCCAAGTCATACCAGGAATTGAGAGGCACCTCCAATGGATATGAATATATTACTAATGTTGATAGTACAGATGCACTTAAAAATGCTACAACTAGTGAATTACATCTAGTTGCAAAAAAATATCATGAAATATTTAATATACCCCAATGGCTGCCACCCAATGTTAAAGTGGATATAAAATTGGCGCTTGCTCCATCCAATTTCATATTGAGAAAAGAACTTGCTGCCAATCCTGATGTAACTCTCTCCCTCCCCTCGGCAATACTTCATGTACGCAAACAACAAGTTATGAGTTCTGTTGCTTTGGCAGTGGATAAAAATGAGAGCTAGTGGAAATAATATTAAACTACTTGTTCCTCATACAATCACCAATCAACGTCATATTGCCGTGGGATCACGCACCTTCACCGACTCATCCTTTATCAGTGGCGAAATTTGGTCAAAACTGGCCTTGGCATTTGTAAAAAGCGCTACTGCAATAGGATCGTGGACTGGATGCCCGCATAAATTTGAAATGTTTGGACTTTCATCTCTTGTCTGCAAAGTAAACGGCATCCCACTCTACAATCTATCTTTTGATAAATCCCATAGAATATTGTATGAGTTGACCATGCAAACCCTAGATCATGATTCACAACTATTTGAAAATGGTATAACCGAAGAAATGTTTGCTAAAACACATGGTATCATTGTATTGGATTTGTCTGAAACGCAGGATATGAGTATAGTACGTTCGGGGAGTGTGCGTTTAGAGTGTAAATTTGCCGACCCATTAGCTGAGAGCATTGTACTAATCTCGCTAAATCAATATGAAACATATTGGGAAATCACTCCCGAAGGCAGTTTTCTACTAGACTTGGCACCATGAACACCAGTCAAATAATCAATGTACTTAATATGGACCCCTACATGTCCAAATACAAATCCTATTGTCTGCCCTCGGATTTTCTTGGACAAATTCAAAGTGTCAACAGTACCCTAATTATTATTAATAGCAGTCCATTGACTGTGCACACGGGTCATTGGTTGTGCATCTTTCAAACAATGAAGAAGATTGAATTTTTTGATCCTCTTGGTCTACCCTCTACATTCTACTCTCCACACATCAGCAACTATATTGAGAGCAGTGGGAAAGCTATTATTCAAAATCGGAAGAGAGTGCAGGATCTGACGACTAAAGCTGTGGCTTACATGCACTACTATATTTTGTGTTCAGATGTCGTGGCTATACTTACAAGCAGTTTCTCAACATTTATGTAGACAATCCACGTCTGAACGACTTTATGGTGGAAAATATCCTCTCCGACCTGTATAATATTGATTTCGGTGTCCTACGAGTAAAGTCCTTCAAAAATGTGTGTGAATTTGTTTATTAATAAATGAAAAATGTATAT
This sequence comes from Artemia sp. Qi Xiang Cuo, assembly GCF_049724085.1. Lineage (NCBI taxonomy): Eukaryota > Metazoa > Arthropoda > Branchiopoda > Anostraca > Artemiidae > Artemia > Artemia sp. Qi Xiang Cuo. Next base: position 92,772,630 of record NC_142794.1, on the reverse strand, counting down.
ATACAACAATGTCTTTCAGTCTTCATTTTAGATTTCTTCTTCTTCGGTGTACAGGCAACTGTCTTGAACCACTAATGCTGGTAAATCATTTGGATTCACTGTATATTGATCTTGATTGACTGCAAAGTCAGGGTCACATTTTCTACAGTATAATGTAACTTCACTCTTGTCATATCTCTTTGTATAGTCAATGATACTATTTGCATTCATATTATGAAATTCACGAGTTTCAATCTGTCTATTTGAAGCAATATCACGTACAGTGTTTTCAAATGGTGAATCACATTCGGTAACTGCCAAATAAAAATCACTTGGTTTATAGTCATAATAGGCAGTGTCGTCACAACGATGACGTAGAAACCAAATTGTCTTGTTACCCCAAAAGTTGAATCATAGACCAGATTCTTCCTCCCAGAATAATTTAAATCCACGACGATACCAATCTCGTAGAAATAAACTAAAATCAAGTTTGGGATTCCTTCCAATCATACCGGGGTAAGTATTCTCCCACTGATCAGATTTTTCATAGTGACAATTAGAGCACAGAGGTCCTCTAGGGTGAGAGTCAAAAATCTCTTTAAGACATGAATTACATCTTTTAATTTGTACTACATAGCCTCTATGTAATTTACAAGGATTACATAATTTGCATTTTTCACTATAGTCATCAATAATTGTACAATTTACACATTGTATCCAACTGCCAAGAGTGTATATGCATAGTGGAGATGTATAGAACATTTTTCGGTTTCCGATGTCAACTCTCTCACAGTTAAAAGGAAACTGATCATCCTCGTTCGATAAATTCAGAGGGAAGAATGGGAGAGGAGTAACTCTGTGACGTCACCTCTTACGAATGGGGGGGGGCATCTACATTGAATATATGGCAATGTTTTCAAAAGTATATCCACGATATTATTCTGCTTTGTTCCAATTAATATATCAATAAATTGAGTATAAGCATTTGAGTCACGTCGAAAAAGTTTCATGCAATAGTCCAATGGGGGAGAATCAGTTTTCATTATATTGTCAATTGCACCCTGTGAGAATATCTTTCGTTGAAGGGAAAACTCGAGAAAATTATCATCCAAAATCAAATGTTTTTTCATAATCACCAGATTCAATCTAATTCTCTCTTTCTCAAATTTATTCACTTTTTAATCCTATCACTCTGACTGCTGACTCTAGACTGACCATGATTCGTTAGCCTAACATTCTAACAAAAAGAAAGAGAACATTTTCGATTTCGAAACAATTTTATTGGATAATTACTACAATAGTACTAGACATTTACAATTAGCGATACAGTTTATTGTCTTCGATATGCTTCACTAATGCAGTTAAAGCACATTGAAGTCTATTCACATGCGCTATATCAACTTCTGCTGCGAAGTATAATTGTTCTTCTATTTAAAAGTTGCTCAAAGATATCACATATATTGTATATACTTCATCCTATTCAGGACAAAGCCGGGATCTTTTTGTGATTTCCACCGCAATGTTTGGGGCTCTTATATAATTTCCACCAACTCCACTATCAACGTCTAATAGTGTAAACATTCCACTCATCATTAGCACAAATATATCCTAATGAGTAAAGTCAAACTGTTCTTACTCCTTTGAATTCTATTCACACACTAATAAAAACTATAGCAAAAATCCTTTCCTTATATTATCTGCAATCCTGTCCCGCTAATATTTCCGACTCCCTGATTGGCTTAGAAAAAGACACGTGATCCTGTTCCCGTTAGACTTGATCAATACATTCCCCGCCGATTATGTAAATCAATTTATCAGAAATTTACTTCCCCTCTTGTCCTAGCCGATTATGTAATCAATTTCTCAGTAATCTAGTTCCCCTCTTGTCCTAGTCAATTATGTAATCAATTTCTCAGAAAGCCACTTCCTCTTCGAGTCGATCAATACATCTCTATCCGTTAATCCGCTAGTGCAAACTTCGCCCCGGAGTCATTACACCTAGAAAAAACAAATAAATCGACCTTGAAAATGGGGACATTGACCCCATTAGACTCAATGAACAATTCTTGAATAAATTATAACCTGTCGGCGTTAGACTCACTTATAGATGGCAGCACATGTGTTCGTACCGGAGATATTAGTTCATTCCTACTCACTAGTAATAAAATACCAATGATTTTTATGTTATTACCTTTTCATCAGCTGTAAGAGCATCCTCCGGGAAATCCGCAGCAGTTCCAGGTAGAAGGCTCCAAATAAGACTATATTTGTCGGTCTCTGGTAAATATTTTTTGATTGGTTTTGTATATGCACTTTGACTTTCTGCGTCTTCTATGCCGTCATAGCGAAACCTATAATTTTAAAAATTAATGTATATCTGACTTAATAAAACTCGTAATATGAATTTTGAGAATTTATACATACCAAAATTCAGAATAAAAAAACTTTCTTAAAGTTTCCACCTGAAACAGAATTCGTTGAATCGGATAATGAAGATCACGCAAAAAGACTTTTTCAACAAACTGATAGAGCATGACCTATTTTTTTCAAAAATATCATAAAAGTGTACAAAAAAAGTGAAAATAATATTTTTTTTTACTTTTTTATTCGGACAAGATGGGAAACAAGCCTGGCTTGGAAAATCTTAAAGGACGGTTGTTATTTGTGATTTGATGGTATAGGACGAATAATATCGGATAAGACTACGATGATTAGCCTTAAGTTGGAAGAGAGAAATGGGGGGGGGTTTGCTGTAATTCCTAAAATTGGCACTGTTTTCCAATTTCATGTTTCCTATCTTTTGTTGCTATTGCAATATGTGCTGCATTGTACACCGACTGCAACTCACAAATCAAATACAGCTCCAAATATTAAAACATTCCTACCTTTTTGCTAACTTGAAAGAGGCTAGGGCCAGAGGTCCAATTTGTGTCACCTATTACACAATCATTGTATAATTCCACTTTTTTAAGGTTAAAATATGTCAACCCTTTCTATTAAAATATATTCGTACCCCCTGACAAAAATTAATCAATTTATATAGACGGCTTATTCTAATTATTTTTTTAATGCCTTCATATCATGCCTTTTACACATTAAAAGCAGAATCAGCACAGTTCGAACTAGAACAATATTTAAACCTTCAAAAATCTTAGACCTGTAATCAATAGGAATGCTTTGGAGTGAAAAGCGCAGATAACGCTATGGCTTTTAGAAGTCTTAGGGAGTGGTAGCCCTACTCCTGTTGCCGGTGATTTCTGTTCGTTTAAGTGTGACCAGAGTTGTGTTTTCAGGCACCAGGTTTGCTAAGACACATGCCTTTTACACATAAAAGGCATAATAATTTCGCTAATACACAAGTAGTAGTATATGGTAAAATTCAACTCCCCTTTTCGTAGTTAAATAGAGATAAAAAAAATAAGATTTTAACCAACACTAAAAAAATAAGGGTTTGAGGAGGTTTGGACCCAAAGAATAATTTCTGTGTGAAAAATAGAGTGAAAAAAAAATTAAAATCTTAGGTGGAGCATTTAAATAATTATCACCTCAATAGAAAAAAAAACTTTTTGAGAGGGGAGAGGTGTTACTCACGCATAATGCTATTTTTAGCATTTCAATTAAAAAATGGGGAATGGGTGGGATTTCGAGTGAGAAATCTTTAAAGTAATCTTTCATTAATTTCAAATTAATTTAATCAGGCTTCATTAAAGGTAAAGAAGTAGAGAGGGCTAATCATGAAAAATCTAAAATGGTCGAAGTTGTGCAATTAGGGGGGGGGGTAGCATTCAGACCGCAAGAATTTTCCAGGTAAAACTTTTTCTACATTCGTAATTACTCAAATCCATAAGCAATTGATGATAACAATCATCTCCCGTTGACATAACTAAAGAATATTAAATTATATTGAAAATTAAGAGTTCGAGAGGATCTCGTGCGAGAGAATACATTTTTTGGTAAAATGAAGGCATACGTTATATTATTATTATTATATTAGCATAAGAATAATATAATTTTTTTGTTATTATATTATATTAGCATATACACATAGGCTAATTTAAATTTACTTTACGAAGTTGATGCGAGTTCAAACCCCGTAAGTAGAACGGGGGATACCAGCGCTGACAGGACATAATTTATGCATGGTTTATTGATCCACGCAGGGGAACTAGATTTCTGAGAAATTGATTTACATAATCAGTGGGGGAGAATTATTGATTTACGAAAGGGGAATTAAGAAACAAACATGGCTTCTTTGATCTTTAGGCTAACCTAACCTGTGAAATTGATTTACATAATCTGCGGGGGAATTATTGATTCACGAAGGGGGAATTAAGAAACAAACATGGCTTCATTGATCTTTAGTGTCAGGAATTAGAAATGACATCACTTGTTATCTTGGAATTATGCGGGAGTCTAAAGAGATAGAAATTCTATTTTTAAATACGGCTTCACTGAGCTATAAGTCGGGATAAATTGATATTCTAATGAAACCTTAATAGTGTAGCTAGGAACATTTATGAGATGAAGAGATTAACGTAGGAAAGGGTTTCCTAGAAATTTGAAATGTGACACCGCAGGGATGCCAAAAACAAAAGGAACACACAAAAATTACTTTTAGGGGATTATTTGGGTGAAACGGTTTTAAACATTTTAGGGAATTATTTCGGCGAAACAGTTAGAGACAATTTAAAAGATCATTTGAGAAAATGTTTTAGAAGAGGTTTTGAGTGTGGTCGTTATAGTAAACAAGTTCTATTTGAACAGTATCGTGAGGTCCTCTACCCAACCCCAAAGGGCCCCGATCGCCCTACCCCGATCCAAAGGGCTCCGATCTCCATACCCCAAACCCGAAGGAACCCCCGGTCCCCAAAGCTTCCCCGGGCTCCCACCTCGTCCCCCAGACCCCCCCCGGCCCACCCTCGGCCCCGTCGTTCGGTGATGTTTGTTGTCTGAAACAAATGATTTGGGGGGTATGGGGGGCTATTTTTGACTTTTCTGAGTTTGGTTTCTTAGACCTTCATAGGTATGTGTTGTCTGAAACCTATGATTTGGGATGGGTGGTTTGCTATTTTTGACTTTTCTGAGCTGGATTTCTTAGCCTTTCATAGGTGTGTGTTGTCAGAAAATTATGTTTGGGATGAGTAGTTTGCTATTTCAGACTTTTATGAGCTAGGCTTTCCTAGCGTATCGTAGGTGAATGTTGTCAGAAAATTATGATTTGGGATATGTAAATTACTATTTCCGGGTTTTTTTAGCTAGATTTCTTAGTCCCTCATAGGTGTTTGGTGTCTGAAACCTATAGTTTGGGATGAGTAGTTTGCTATTTTTGACTTTTCTGAGCTAGGTTTCTTAGACTTTCATAGGTGTGTGTTGTCAGAAACTTATGATTTGGGATATGTAAATTACTATTTTTGAGATTTCTGAGCTAGATTTCTTAGCCTTTCATGGGTGTTTGTTGTCTGAAACCTATAGTTTGGGATGAGTAGTTTTCTTTTGTACTATTCAGAGATTTATTTCTTAACATCTATGGGGAGTGTTTTGAATGAAAATAATGATTTGTGATATTTAAATTACTATTTATGAGTTTTATAAGCTAGATTTCTTAGTCTTTCGTTGGTGTGTGTTGTCTGAAACCTATGATTTGGGATTTATAGTTTTTCTTTTTAGACTTTTCAGAACTAGGATTCTTAGTCCCTTATACGTGTTTTTTGTCTGAAACCTTTAGTTTGGGATGAGTAGTATGCTATTTCAGGCTTTTCTGAGCTAAGGTTTCTTAGTATTTCGTAGGTTTGTATTGTCTGAAACTTATGACTTGTGGTGTCTAATTTGCTATTCCAGGCCTTTCTGAGCTTAGGTTTCATAGTCTTTAATTGATGAATGTTGTCTGAAACCTATGATTTGTGATATGTAAATTACAATTTCTGGCTTTTCTAAGTTAGATTTCTTAGTCTTTCGTTGGTGTGTGTTGATTGAAACCTATGATTTGGGATATAAGGTTCTTAGTATTTCGTTGGTGTGTGTTGTCTGAAACCTATGATTTGGGATTTGTAGTTTGCTATTTGGACTTTTCAGAGCTAGGATTCATAGTCCCTCATAGATGTTTGTTGTCTGAAACCTATAGTTTGGGATGAGTAGTTTGCTATTTCAGGCTTTTCTGAGCTAAGGTTTCTTAGTATTTCATAGGTGTGTGTTGTCTGAAACTTATGATTTGAGGTGTGTAATTTGCTATTTAAGGATTTTATGAGCTAAGGTTTCATAGTATTTAGTAGGTGAATGTTTTCTGAAACTTATGATTTGGGATATGTAAATTTCTATTTCGGGCTTTTCTAAGATAGATTTCTTAGTCTTTCGTTGATGTGTGTTGTCTGAAACCAATGATTTGGGATGGGTGGATTGCTATTTTTGACCTTTCTGAGCTGGATTTGATAGCCTTTCATAGGTGTGTGTTGCCTGTAACCTATGGTTTGGGATGGTTAATTTGATATTTTTTACTTTTCCGAGCTAGGTTTCTTAGTCTTTCATAGGTGTGTGCTGTCAGAAAATTATGATTTGGGATTTGTAGTTTGCTTTTTAGACTTTTCAGAGCTAGGATTCTTAGTCCCTCATAAGTGTTTGTTGTCTGAAACCTATAGTTTGGGGTGAATAGTTTGCTATTTCAGGCTTTTCTGAGCTTAGGTTTCTTAGTATTTCATAGGTGTGTGTTGTCTGAAACTTATGATTTGAGGTATGCAATTTGCTATTTCCGACTTTTTATAACCAGATTTCTTTGTCTTTCTTAGGTGTGTGGTGTCTGAAACCTATGATTTTGGATGTGTGGGTTGCTATTTTTTGAATCTTCTGAGCTGGATTTCTTAGCCTTTTTTAGGTGTGGTTTGACTGAAACCTATGATTTTGGAATGAGCGGTTTGCTATTTTTGACTTTTTTGAGCTAGATTTCTTAGCCTTACATGGGTGTGTGCTTTCAGAAAAATTATGATTTGAGAATTGTAGTTTACTTTTTGTAATTTTCCGAGCTAGGATTCTTAGTCCCTCATAGGTGTTTGTTGGCTAAAACTTATAGGTTGGGGTGATTTGTTGACTATTTTAGGTTTTTATGAGCTAAGTTTTCTTAATATTTAGTAGATGAAGCTTCCACTTCAGCTTTAAGTTCACCAAGACATAAGAAATTTTAAGTTCAGTTCTAAATTTTTCAATAGAAGATAAGAAAAGTTATAGCCTACAATGATTGCGGTTATTTTCTATGATGATAGAAAGTTTCACTTTAATTCTAATTTTCTTAAATTCAGTTCCGACTTTTCTCAAAGAGATGAAAAAATTTAAAGTTCGGCTCCACATATTTTCCACGTCAGTTTTAAGTTCACGAAGACATAAAAAATTTAAAGTTCACTTCTAAATTTTTCCACAGAAGATAGGAAAAGTTATACTATGATTATGATTATTTTCCATGAAGATTAAAAGTTTCACTTTAATTCTAAATTTTCTTAAATCTTAAAATGACATGAAATATGTTTCCGGCTCTAGCAATCGTAATCTATGCTTGCTCATAGACACGATGCGGCATTTTCACTGAGACACTATGGCAGGTTATTGACATTACCAAGTTTATTACATGCGTTACATCATTTTTTTTTATGCAGTGGAAAGATCAACACTCATTTCAGTTCTGTGAAAAGTAAAGATGAATTATTTGACGAAAGTATGTGCATATGAAAAAATTATCGTCGTGTTGAATGCTGACAAGGAGAAATACCTGAACTATGAAACGAGTGCAAGTGGAGATCTTATTGGGAATGTATGCATACGTTGTCATGGCAGTGAGGAGTTAAATTCCTTTGGTGTACCCAAGAATTTCCATCATGCAAGTGGTGGATATGCGAGAGTAACATTACCAGAGAAATTAGCAGTCAAAGAGAATGCCAACTTAAAAATAATAGTTGATGAAGAGGGACAACTTCTAGCTAATGGTACTGGTAGCATGTTAGCCGTTGATAGATCTTATCGCAATCTTTCCGGTGTTAGCATTCGAATGAAAGCAAAAGTAAAAAGAAGACATACATACAGCTGCATCAACATCATAAATCATATCATGTCAATGTGCCAAAACTGCTATCTATGTAAAAATAATGTGACAATAGACAGTGAAATCGCAGGCAGAATAAAAAGAACATTAGCAGACAATATCATCAATGAATATAAAGATGAATTGACGGAAAGTGAAGCGCAAGTGTACTAATAATGTATAATAATGTATTTAACATATTTTTATATTAATATTCTACATGTCGTTATTTCATTAAAAATATCTAATGCATTATTTTGTTAAGTGTTCATTATTTTTAGGGTATGCTAGAACGTCAAATGTTCAGAATATCTATTAAAAGGGTCAGAGATGTAAAAAAAAGAATTTTAAAGATAATGATACTACTAGCAGGCTCACTTTTTCATAGAAGATAGAAAAGTTCAAGTTCTCTTCTGAATTTTACCAAAGAACACAATTCAATTCTAATTTCACCAGAGAAAATAAAAAGCTTACACTTCAGTTTTAAGTTCACCAAGACATAAAAAATTTAAAGTTCTGTTCTAAATTTTTCCATAGAAGATAGGAAAAGTTATACTATGATAGTGATTATTTTCCATGAAGATAAAAAGTTTCACTTTAATTCTAAATTTTCTTAAATTCAGTTCCGACTTTTCACATAGAGATGAAAAAAATTTAAAGTTCTGTTCCAAATTTTTCATAGAATATTGGAAAAGATATACTATGATCGTGAATATTCAAGTTCTCTTCTGAATTTTACCAAAGAACACATTTCAATTCTAGTTTCTCCAGAGAAAATAAAAAGCTGAAATTTCTGTTTTAAATTCACCATGACATAAAAAATTTACAATTTATTTCTAAATTTTAACATAAGAGATAGAAAAAGTTATACAATGACTGTGATTATTTTCCATGGAGGTATAAAGTTTCACTTCAATTGCAAATTTTCTCAAAGAATTGAAGAAAAATTCAACTTCGATTCTGAATTTTCTCAATGAAAATGAAATCAGCTATTGATACATTCTATTTTCCAAAAATAATAAAAAAATTTTTCTCTTCAGTTCAGATTTCTCTCAAACATATTAAAAAATTTCAAATTCTTATCCAAATTTTTCATAGAAGTTAGAAAAGTTCTTGTTCTCTTATGAATTTTACCTGAGAAAATAATTCATTTCTACTCTCTCCAGAGAAAATATAAAGTTTCCATATCACTTTTAAGTTCACGAAGACATAAAAAATTTAAAGTTCAATTCTAAATTTGTTCATACAAGATAGGAAAAGTTATACTATGATTGTGATTATTTTCCATGAAGATAAAAAGTTTCACATTAATTCTAAATTTTCTTAAATTCAATTCCGACCTTTCTCAAAGAGATGAAAAAATTTGAAGTTCTGTTCCAAATATTTTCCCGGAAAAAGAAAACTTCAACTTCGATTCTGAATTTTCACAATGAAAATGAAATAAGTTATTGATCAATACTGTTTTCCTAAAATAATATAAAATTTTCCACTTCAATTCAGATTTTTCTCAAAGAGATGACAAAATTTTAAATATTTTTATAAATTATTTACAGAATATAGGAAAGGTTTTACTTTGCTTGTGAACATTCTTCATGAAGATATAGAGCGCCAATTTAATTCTAAGTTTTCTCGAAAAAGTTCCAAATTTACAAGCTCTCCTCATAATTTTCTTAGAGAAGAAAAAAAAAATTAGCTCAATTCTGAAATTTACCGATAAAAATGAAAAAGCTTCCTTTTCAATTCCATATTTCTCAAAGAAGTAGGAAATCTAAAGTTCAATTCTAAATTTTTTCATAGAAGATATGAATGACTATACTATGATTGTGACTATTTACCATGAGGATAAAAAGTTCCACTTTATTTCTAAATTTTCTTAAATTCAGGACATTCATCTAACCACAAAAAACAATAGGTTAGGTTAGGTATAAATAAATATTTCTAAATAATTATAAACATCTCTACATGTTTAAGGTAGGTTAGGTTATATTATCTTGCGTGCTCATGATAAGCTAACCTAATCTAACTTAAACATGGGAAAGATATTAAAGTAGGTTAGGTTGGGCCAGACCAGGTTAGATTAGCGTAAGTTAGGTTCGGTTAGCCTCGGTACGCGCGCGTACGTAGGCTAACCTAACCTAACCTAACTTAATCTAGCCTAACCTAACCTAATTTAATCTTTTTACCATGTTTAAGTTAGGTTGGCTTATCATGAGCGCTCATGATAATTTAACCTAACCTAATTTAAACATGTAGAGATGTTTCTAATTATTTATTAATATTTATTTATACCTAACCTAACCTATTGTTTTTGGTGGTTAGATGAATGAACTGAATATAAGAAAAATTAGAAATAGAGCGGAATTTTTTATCCTCACGTTAAATAGTCACAATCATAGTATTGTCATTCATATCTTCTATGGAAAAATTTAGAATTGAACTTTAAATTTTCTATGTATTTGAGAAATTTGGAATTGAAATAGAAGATTTTTAATTTTTAATGGTAAATTTCAAAATTGAGCTAATTTTTTTTCTCTTTTCTAAGAAAATTCTGAGGAGAGCTCGTACATTTGGAACTTTTTTGAGACAAGCTCGAATTAAATCGGAGCTCCATATCTTCATGAATAATCTTCACAAGCAATGTAAAAACTTGCCTATTTTCTGTGAATAATTTAAATAAATTTATAAAAATACGTTATCTCTTTGAGAAAAATCTGAATTGACGTAGAAAATTTTATATTATTTTAGGGAAATAAAATTGATCAATAACTTATTTCATTTTCATTGTGAAAATTCAGAATCGAAGTTGAACTTTTCTTTTTCCGGGAAAATATTTGGAACAGAATTTCAAATTTTTTCATCTCTTTGAGAAAGGTCGGAATTGAATTTAACAAAAATTTAGAATTAAAGTGAAACTTTTTATCTTCATGAAAAATAATCACAATCATAGTATAACTTTTCCTATCTTGTATGAACAAATTTAGAATTGAACTTTAAATTTTTATGTCTTGGTGAACTTAAAAGTGATATGGAAACTTTTTATTTTCTCTCGAGAGATTAGAAATGAATTATATTCTCTGGTTAAATTCATAAGAGAACTAGAACTTTTCTATCTTCTATCAAAAATTTGGAACAGTATTTTAAATTTTTTCATCTGTTTGAGAGAAATCTGAACTGAAGTGGAAAATTTTTATATTATTTCGGGAAAATAGAAATGATCAATAACTTATTTCAATTTCATTGAGAAAATTCAGAATCGAAGTTGAACTTTTCTTCACTTCTTTGGTAAAATATAAAATTGAAGTGAAACATTTAATCTTCATAAAAAATAATCACAGTCAGTGTATAGCGTTTCACATCTCCTATGTTGAAATTTAGAAATAAACTTTAAATTGTTTATGTCATGGTGAATTTAGAACTGAAATGTCATCCTTTTACTTTCTATTTCGCAACTAGAATTGGATTGTGTTCTATTGTAAAATTCAGAAGAGAACTTGAATATTCACGGTCAAAGTATAGCTTTTCCAATATTATATGGAAAATTTGGAACATAACTTTAAATTTTTTTCATCTCTATGTGAAAATTCGGAACTGAATTTAAGAAAATTTAGAATTAAAGTGAAACTTTTTATCTTCATGGAAAATAATCACAATCTTAGTATAACTTTTCCTATCTTCTATGTAAAAATTTAGAAAAGAATTTAAAAAATTTTAGGTCTTGTTGAAATTAAAGCTACAGAGTATGCTTTTTATTTTCTCTGGCGAAATTCTATTTGAATTGTGTTTGCTGGTGAAATTAAAAAGAGAACTTGAACTTTTCTATCTTTTTTGAAAAATTTGGATTAGTCTTTTCAATTTTTTCATCTTTTCGACAAAAATCTGAACTGAAGTGGAAAATTTTTATATTTTTTGGGGAAATAGAATTGATCAATTAGTTATTTTATTTTCAATGAGAAAAGTCAGAATTGAAGTTTAACTTTTCTTTTTACAAAGAAATATATTGAACGGAAACTTAAATTTTTTCGTCTGTTTGAGAAAGGTAAGAAGTTAATTAAAGAAAAATTAGAGTCAAAGTGAAGATTTTATGCTTCATAGATAAAAAATACAATCAAAGTACAACTTTTAATGCTTTGTAAGGAAAAATTTAGGACTAAATTTTAATTTTTTATGTCTTGGTGAAATTAAAAATGAAATGTAGGCTTTTTATTTTCTCTGGAGGAATTAGAATTGAATTGTATTCTTTGGTAAAATTCAGATTAGAACTTGAACTTTTCTATCTTCTAAGAAAAATTTGGAACAATATTTAAATTTTTTTCATCTCTTTGAGAAAAATCTGAATTAAAGTGCAAAATTTTATAATATTTTGTGAAAATAGAATTGATAAATAACTTATTTCATTTTCATTGAGAAAATTCAGAATCGAAGTTGAAGTTTTCTTCTTCTGGGGAAATATTTGGAACAGAACTTTAAATTTTTTCATCTCTTTGAGAATGGTCAGAACTGAATTTTAATAAAATATAGAATTAAATCGAAATTTTTAACTAAATGTACAATGATCAGTAACAGAATGTGGAATTTGCTTTCTGTTAAGGAAAAATTTAAAACTGAACTTTAAATTTTTTATGTCTTGGAAGTTTTCTAGTTACGGGACATTCTTTTGACTAGAAATGTGAATATGGCCCTTTGGGAAAAGTTGGACCTGAACATAAAAAAATTTAGAATTGAAGTGAAACTTTTTATCTTCATGGATAATAATCACTATCATAGTATAACTTTTCCTATCTTCTACGGAAAAATTTAGAAGTGAACTTTAAATTTTTTATGTCTTGCTGAACTTAAAACTGACCTGTAAGTTTTTTATTTTCTCTGACGAAATTGGAATTGAATTGTGCTCTTTGGTAAAATTCAGAAGAAAACTTGAACTTTTCTATCTTCTATGAAAAATTGAGCCTGCTAGTAGTATCATTATCTCTAAAAAATTTTTCTTACATCTCTGACCTTTTTAATAGATATTCTGAACGTTTGACGTTCTAGCATACCCTAAAAAATAATGAACACTTAACAAAATAATGCATTAGATATTTTTAATGAAATAACTACCTGTAGAATATTAATATAAAAATATGTTCAATAAATTATTATACATTATTAGTAAACTTGCGCTTCACTTTCTGTCAATTCATCTTTATATTAATTAATGATATTGTCTGCTAATTTCCTTTTTATTCTGCCTGTGATTTCACTGTCTATTGTCACATTATTTTTACATAGATAGCATTTTTGGCAAATTGACATGATATGATTTATGATATTGATGCAACTGTATGCATGTCTTATTTTACCTTTTGCTTTCATTCAAATGCTAACACCGGAATGATTGCGATAAGATCTATCAACGGCTAAGATGCTACCAGAACCATTAGCTAGAAGTTGTCGCTCTTCATCAACTATTATTTTTAAGTTGGCATTCTCTTTGACTACTAATTTTTCTGGTAATGTTACTCCCGCATAACCACCTCTTGCATGATGTAAATTCGTGGGTACACAAAAGGAATTTAACTCCTTACTCTCATGACAACGTTGCATACATTCCCAATAAGATCTCCACTTGCACTCGTTTCATAGTTCAGGTATTTCTCCTTGTCAGCATTCAACACCACGATGATTTTTTCATGTGCACATACTTTCGTCGAATAATTCATCTTCACTTTTTACAGATATGAATTGTGTGTTGATCCTTCCACTGCGTAAAAAATACTGATTTAATGCATGCAATAAACTCGGTAGTGTCGATAACCTGCCATAGAGTATCAGTGGAAAAGCCGCGTCGTGTCTAGGAACAAGCACAGAGTACGATTGGTAGAGCCGTAAGCATATTTCATGTAATTTTAAGATTTAAGAAAATTTAGAATTAAAGTGAAATTTTTTATCTTCATGAAAAATAATCATAATCATAATATAACTTTTCCTACCTTCTGTGGAAAAATTTAGAAGTGAACTTTAAATTTTTTATGTCTTGGTGAACTTAAAACTGACGCGGAAAACATTCAGAGCCGAACTTTAAATTTTTTCATCTCTTTGTGCAAAGTCTGAACTGAATTTAAGAAAATTAGAATTAAAGTGAAACTTTCTATCTTCATAGAAAATAATCACAATCATAGTATAACTTTTCCTATCTTCTATGGAAAAATTTAGAACTGAACTTTAAATTTTTTATGTCTTGGTGAACTTAAAACTGACGTGGAAGCTTCACCTACGAAATACTAAGAAACCTTATCTCAGAAAAGCCTGAAATAGCCAACTACTCATCCCAAACTAGAAGTTTCAGACAACAAACACCTATGAGGGACTAAGAATCCTAGCTCTGAAAAGTCCAAAAAGCAAACTACATCTCCCAAATCATAATTTTCTGAAAGCACACACCTATGAAATGCTAAGAAATCTAACTCAGAAAAGTCAAATATAGCAAACCACTCAATCCCAAATCATAGGTTTCAGTCAACACACACCTAAGAAAGGCTAATAAATCCAGCTCAGAAAAGTCAAAAAATAACAACCCAAACATCCTAAATCATAGGTTTCAGACACCACATACCTACAAAAGACTAAGAAATCTGGTTATGAAAAGTCGGAAATAGCAAATTACATGCCCCAAATCATAAGTTTCAGACAACAGACACCTATGAAATACTAAGAAACCTTAGCTCAGAAAAGCCTGAAATAGCAAACTATTCACCCCAAACTATAGGTTTCAGACAACAAACACCTATGAGGGACTAAGAATCCTAGCTCTGAAAAGTCTAAAAAGCAAATTGCAAACCCCAAATCATAATTTTCTGACAGCAAACACCTATGAAAGGCAAAGAAACCTAGCTCAGAAAAGTAAAAAAAAGCAAATTAACCATCCCAAATCATAGGTTTCAGACAACACATACCAATGAAAGGCTATGAAATCAAGATCAGAAAGGTCAGAAATATCAATCCACTCATCCTAAAACATAGGTTTAAGACAACACACGCCAACGAAAGAATAGGAAATCTAGCTTAGAAAATCACAAAATAGTAATTTAAATATCCCAAATCATAAGTTTCAGACAACATTCACCTACGAAATACTATGAAACCTTAGCTCAGAAATGCCTTAAATAGCAAATTATACACCTCAAATCATAAGTTTCAGACAACACACACCTATGAAATACTAGGAAACCTTAGCTCAGAAAAGCCTGAAATAGCAAACTACTCATCCCAAACTATAGGTTTCAGACAACAAACACCTATGATGGACTATGAATCCTAGCTCTGAAAAGTCCAAAAAGCAAACTACAAATCACAAATCATATTTTTCAGACAACAAACACCAACGAAATACTAAGAACCTTATATCCCAAATCACAGGTTTCAGTCATCACACACCAACGAAAGACTAAGAAATCGAACTTAGAAAAGTCCGAAATTGTAATTTACATATCCCAAATAATAAGTTTCAGACAAAAATCATAAATGAAATACTATGAAACCATAGCTCACAAAGTCCTGAAAGAGCAAATTAGACACCTCAAGTCATAAGTTTCAGACAATACAAACCTATGAAATACTAAGAAACCTTAGCTCAGAAAAGCCTGAAATAGAAAACTACTCATCCCAAACTATAGGTTTTAGACAACAAACACCTATGAAGGACTAAGAATCCTAGCTCTGAAAAGTCAAAAAAGCAAAACTACAAATCCCAAATCATAGGTTTCAGACAACACACACCAACGAAAGACTAAGAAATCTAGCTTATAAAAGCCCAAAATAGTAATTTACATATCCTAAATCATAAGTTTCAGTCAACACACACCTACGAAAGGTTAAAAAATCCAGCTCTGAAAAGTCCAAAAGCAAACTACTCATCCCAAACTATAGGTTTCAGACAACAAACACCCTTGACAGGCTAAGAAATCTAGATTAGAAAACACAAAAATAGTAATTTACATATCCCAAATCATTAGTTTCTGACAACACACAACGATGAAAGGCTAAGAAACATAGCTCTGAAAATTCGAATATAGCAAACTACACATTCCAAACTATAGGTTTGAGACAACAAAAACCTATTAGGGACTAAGGAATCTAGCTCAGAAAAGCCCGAAATAGTAATTTACATATCCAAAATCATAATTTTCTGACAACATTCACCTACGATATACTAGGAAAGCCTAGCTCATAAAAGTCTGAAATAGCAAACTACTCATCCCAAACTAGAAGTTTCAGACAACAAACACCTATGAGAGACTAAGAATTCTAGCTCTGAAAAGTCCAAATAGCAAACTACACATCCCAAATCATAATTTTCTGACAGCACACACCTATGAAAGGGTTAGAAATCCAGCTCAGAAAAGTAAAAAATAGCAAACCATTCATCCCAAATCATAGGTTTCAGACAACACATACCTATGAAAGACTAAGAAATCCAACTCAGAAAAGTCAAAAATAGCAACCCATACACCCCAAATCATAAGTTTCAGACAACTTACATCACCGAAAGAGGGGGCCCGGGGAGGGCCTTTGGGGGGCGGAGGGGGCGGGGGGGCGCCGGGGGAACCTTGGGGGACCGGGGGGTTCATTTGGATTGGGGGTATGGGGATTGGAGCCCTTTGGATCGGGGTAGGGCGATCGGGGTCCTTTGGGTTTTCGGGTAGAGGACCTCACGATACTTTTCAAATAGAACTTGTTTACTATAACGACCACACTCAAAACCTCTTCTAAAACCTTTTCTAAAATCATCTTTTAAAATTTCTCTAACTGTTTCGCCGAAATAATTCCCTAAAATGTTTAAAACCGTTTCACCCAAATAATCCCCTAAAAGTAATTTCTGTGTGTTCCTTTTGTTTTTGGCATCCCTGTGCTGTCACATTTCAAATTTCTAGGAAACCCTTTCCTACGTTAATCTCTTCATCTCATAAATGTTCCTAGCTACACTATTAAGGTTTCGTTAGAATATCAATTTATCTCTCCGACTTATAGCTCATTGAAGCCGTATTTAAAAATAGAATTTCTATCTCTTTAGACTCCCGCATAATTCCCAGATAACAAGTGATGTCATTTCTAATTCCTGACACTAAAGATCAATGAAGCCATGTTTGTTTCTTAATTCCCCCTTCGTGAATCAATAATTCCCCCGCCGATTATGTAAATCAATTTCACAGGTTAGGTTAGCCTAAAGATCAAAGAAGCCATGTTTTTTTCTTAATTCTCCTTTCGTAAATCAATACATTCTCCCCCACCGATTATGTAAATCAATTTCTCATAAATCTAGTCCCCCTGCGTGGATCAATAAACCATGCATAAATTATGTCCTGTCTGCGCTGGTACCCCCCTTTCTACTCCCGTAAAACATCCCAAAATGTCCCATTTATGATTATCTAACAAGGTTTGGAGTCCTTGCTATGAAAAAATATCATAATTATACAATCACAGCACACATCCGTCTTTGTTTCTTCTTCTTTTTTTGCTTAGAGTGATCCTATTGAACCAGCGATCATAAAAAATATTGGTAGAAGGACCATTTAAATGGAAATTAAAATTGTGAGTGTATTTTTAAATCCACGAAAGGCATCGGTGCAGCAAAGTGGCATATTCTGTTTTTAACAATTTTGGGCTAAATAGGTCCCAAGTCGCAGATATACCAAATTTTGTGATAGCCTGTTGGTTTTTCATGGTCGGAAGCCCTTAAATGGAAAGATAGACCTCCCCTTCTTGGAGAGATTTGGCAATTTCTTCATGTGGGGCTTTCACTTTTTTTTCTATTTTTAACAACTGTGATTTTTATACCAACTTTTTTCCTGTAAAATGTTTTGTAATTTATTTTATTTTTTTTGAGAAGCGCTGAAATTTAAATTAGTAAAGCCTATTGTGCTTCTTTTTTATGCAAATATACAAATAGGCTTTTACCAGATGATGCTTATGCTCTTGCTACTCAAAAGAATATCTATGAAGATTCATTGTTTTAGCAGTTTGTTTCTTGTGGCCAACTCACTGTGAAATGCAAACTGGAACGCAGGTAGAAACGCAGTAAACTGGAACGCAGACATACACAAAGTAAGGTAAAGAAGGTACCAACATTTTCTTAATTCCTAACAAAATAAACTCTTCACATTAAAACTACAAAACCCAACTATGGAGATTAAATAGTTCGTGGTGACAACCTGTAACTAAAGAGAAACTCAGATCTGTAGTTCTCTAAACTCTAAAAAACAAGGCTGTTAAAATAACACATTCAACAGACAAACAAACGCATCAAAAGAATCACTTTTTTGGTGATTTCAGGTACCGTACATAAAATTCATCAAATTTAAAGATAGTCATCAAAAGCTATTTGTCGTAGGAGTTTCACCAGATTTCCGAAAAAAAGGGGGGTAAACACCCCAAAAAGAGCAAGTGATCTTGGCAAAAGTTACACCATCGAATTCAGAAAGTCAGAGGAAGCTATTACAGAGTTTTCTAGTTCCTATCTACAAAAGTATGGAATTTTCCATTTGTTTGAGATGGGAAATAATCGCGTGTTTTTTTCTGGGGTTATCTTATCCGAACAAAAGTTAA
Source organism: Artemia sp. Qi Xiang Cuo (assembly GCF_049724085.1). Lineage (NCBI taxonomy): Eukaryota > Metazoa > Arthropoda > Branchiopoda > Anostraca > Artemiidae > Artemia > Artemia sp. Qi Xiang Cuo. The sequence goes on along the minus strand of NC_142794.1, from coordinate 92,754,011 downwards.
AAAAAATTCAGAAACGACTCATTCGAACAAAAATTAAAAGTTCTAGTGCAAATTGGCTTTTTCTCCCACTTCTAGGCATCAAAATACGATCGTAACCCTAAGAGGGTAGAGTTGCTGTCGATTGAAAATTCCAATATAGCCAACCGATTTCAAATTATCAAACAACTAAATACTGAGCATCCCAGTTTCGACGGAAGCTCGGTGAGATACTGGGGGGGGTTGCTTCCTAAAGATTCACGTAGTCCGTATAAAATAAACAATTAATATAGACATTTATTTTGAAGTTTCATTTAACCTAGTTGACTCATTTGATGTCTAATAAAATTTTGCAAAGTGACGTATAATTGCACATCAGCTACTGTGGAGGAGGGCCAGTGGGTCACCCTGTAGGTGGGAAGAGGGGATATGTTCTTGATAATAAAAAAGGACATTTTTTTGCCCGAAATTTCTAATTGTCCATGAGCCTTAAGATAAATATAGAAGAGGGTCTGGGGGATAAGGGGGGGGGACTGGGTAAAAATTAATCTTTAATTTTACTTCGTTTTCTACTAGACCTGAATATGGTTGCAGCGGGGTGATTTGCCATGTCAGCCTTTTTACTGGTGATTCAATTTTATAGAATACGCCAAGGTTAAAGTTATCGCTAAAATGCGTATCCCAAATTTGTCAAGGTTGAAAACCGTGAAAATGATGGCACTATAATTCTTTTTTCGTAAGTTTAGACCCCATTCTCTTTATGAATACTAGAGAGCGTGCATTTTTTCAAGATTGATTGTCATTTTCCAATCGTTCTTTACGAATATTAAACTTGAATGTAAAAACAGGGTCGAAAGAGCGAGTGGCAGCCTTCATTTACAAGAGAGCATCGTATCAAACAGCTCGTAGCGACAACCTGTAAGTAGAGAGTGATATCCTGTTAATAGGAACCAAAGTTCTAAACTACGAAGATTTAATTTTAATATAGAATTAACGAAGTTTTAATTCTAATATAAGCCATTGGTTCGATACGATCACTCCTGAAAAAAACCTACAAACAATATTTGGGCCAAAACTGTTCTATTTTAGCAAAAAAAATGGCATTATACTATACCGATACCTCTTTCGTTGATTTAAAGATACGGATCAGAATTCCTTTTTGTAGAGCATAAACTTATTAGGGGTATCTTTCCATCCCATATTTTAATCACCCCCCCCCCCCCGCATTTTCTGTTTTTCCAGGAGGTTGAAACTCGTCCCTTTTTACAATATTTTGACGGACCATTCGTCTCACAGATTTGACGGACCATTCGACATAAACAGATCTCTTTTAATATTGTAATAATGATAAATTTATATTTTATATTACCTTCTAAGGAGACTTGAGGTTAACCTCGCAGCGTCCCATGCCGTTACTGTTGGATGTATCTCCAATTTTCTAACAATAGAAAGTAAATTATGAATGCTATTGGGATGTTGAAATTGTTGAGCTGCCAAAGCTGGGGAGTCGTAGCAAACGTTTATGTTATCTGGTATTCTTCGCACTGACATATCGACAGAAACGTTAAAAAGTGCTGCAAAAATAGTATTGTTTAAAAGTAAATTCACTTACCGCTTTAGAACTGTTGATATTAATCGTGTAGTATCCCAAAGCTTGACCGTATCATGATTCTCGATTTTGTTGAGTAGATAAATTAGACCATGAATAGAAATGGGGTGTCTGAGGTAACGATCATTTAATTGCTGGTCCGCATAGCATTCACTTATCTTCGGAGGAATATTTTTCGGATAGTCAGAAGATGTGAAAGTGTTGCTTGAAATTTGATTTACTGAAACTAAAAGACGCTAATTGTAAAGTCTTTTTAAATATTTGATAAGGCTTCTAGAAAAACATAGGCACGTGTGACCGGAAACGCAGATAGCTTCATAAGCGGATGTGGGGCTATCAGTGAGAAAAGGCGAGTTATTTTTATACCATTTGGAGTAGATGCTCTCATACTCATCTAAAGTGTTGAAAACATATTCAAGGAATAAAATAAAATGTTGGCCGCCGTTTACCCCCCCCCCCGGCCAATACCCCCGTGAAAAATACCCCCAGAAAATACCCCCTCCCCCCGGAAAATGCCCCCCGCGGAAAATACCCCCCCCCCCAAAAAAAAAAAATTAAGGCTTTCCAAATTTTAGAATTTTATTTGAGTTTTATTTTTTTAATTTCCCTAGGGGGGGGGGGGTGGAATTTTGGTAATTGTGTATTATGCGCTACTCACTCAAGTTTACGCTGTGTAAAATTCGAGAACACACTTTTTTTTTTGTTAGTGTCTTCGTTACTTTAGAAATAAATTTGCGCTATAGATTTGCACATTAGGGGGGGGGGGTTAAGCATAACGGGTCTGCATGCAAAATGTGTTTGGTGCAATTTTTCTGCATATTAGATAGTTAGAACCCAAAACGAACAGAAATAACAATAAATAATCTATTCAAACTCAAAATAGCAACAATTAGCATGAGTAGGGCTGACAACCCCCACACCTCCTCAAGACAAGAAAGTAATTTGCACTTTACTGAAAACAAAATACATTTTAAATGTTTTCATTTTTTTGACTTCAACAAATAAAGAAGTATTAAGACTATAAGGAATACATATCACAATATGTATATCAAACTGACAATAACTGACCCCTTTTTTTAAAAGTAAATTGCAAATTATTTTCTGGTATGAAGAAAACTTGGGTGTTGACATTCATACTCCATTGGATTTTTTATTGATTTAAGTTTGGCTAAGCCGTCTACTGCAATTCCTGTTAGTTTTATGCGTCATTTATTTGTTAATGCTGACTTGTTTATATTTTATACTAGGCAGATAAGAAAAATAATCCTATAGAATTTGACAACACTTTCGTCCCTAAAAAATTAAACAATTTAGAATGTGTTGGTTCCCAAAGCCAGCTATCTTTTCGAAGGATAGCCAAACATTCTTAAACTTTTTGGTGCCATATGTTTTAGCTTAATATTGATGATTGTTTGCCTAAATTATTTTTCTTCTTCAATTTTTTTTTTAATTTGGCACCCGCTACTGCCAAAAATTGCAGAAAATCATATGGAAGCCTTTTCAACACAAATGGATTTGTATTTTTTTTTTCTAAGATTTTAAGACACTTCTGGTGTGTAAATTCCTCTTTTTCCTGTTCCTTAGCACTTTTCAACAAAACTATAAAAAAAACTCAAATAAAAGTTTCAAATTTAGAAACCTTATTTTCCACAGGGGGTGGGAGGGTATTTTCCACGAGGGTATTTTCAAAGGAGGGGGTATTTTACGCGGGGGTACTTTCCAAAGGAAAGGAGGGGTGTTTTTCGTGGTGGAGGGCACTTTTTTTTGTGTGTGTGGGGGGGGGGTTAACCCCCCCCCCATTAACTATATTCATTTATGTTATTTTATTGTATTTATGGCCGTATATTTGGCTCTAAAATACACTTATTTGTCTATCTATCTAATATGAAGAATAATTGTACCAAACACATTTTGCATGTAGACCCATTATGCTTACCCCCCCTCCAAATGTGCAAATCTATAGTGCAAATTTATTTCTAAAGTAACGAAGAAACTAACAAAAAAAAACGGTGTATTCTCGAATTTTACACAGCGTAAACTTGGGTGAGTGGCGCATAATATACAAGTACCAAATTCCATCCCGCTACGGAAATTAAAAAAATAAAACTCAAATAAAATTCTAAATTTAGAAAGCCTTATTTTCCATGGGCGGTGTATTTTTTTGGGAGGGGGGTATTTTCCATGGGGGGGGTATTTTACGGGGGCTATTTTCCGGGAGGAGTATTTTCTGCGGGGGGGGTATTTTCCAGGGGGTATTTTCTGCGGGGGGGGGGTATTTTCCGCGAGGGTTATTTTCCGGGGGGTAATTTTCCGGGGGGTATTTGCCGGGGGTGGGGGTATTCGCCTAGAACCAAATAAAATATTTTAAGTGGTACATCGATTAAACAAATTATTTCATCTGGCAAGATGAAGGATTGCCCCTGAAGCCGTCAATTGTTTCTAATGTTCAAAACACCGTTTAGTATGGGTTATTTTACCTCTTGACATATGTATGAACAGAGCCTAAAACATTCAAATTCAGGAAAAACTTAGGGAAAAGTAACAAAAAAAGTTAATCAGAGTCGAATTTATGAATAAATTCACAAATTATTTATACGTGTAAACTCTGTGAAATTTGCTAATAAATTGGTACAAGAATCCAGCGTGATAAGGCGTGGGAATAGTTAGAATCGAACGTATTTAGACTGAGGAGAAAAAGAAAGACATGGACTTTGACTACCACTGAAATCAAACACAAGATAAAGAAATAATTTAATTATGAATGTTATTGTGGTTTCGTTTCACACTATCGTGCATGAATCATCAGAGTCTGAGTTTAGAAATCTGAGCTTATTTATAACCCTCTGTCTTTTAGAGGGTTGAGAAGGGCTATATCCATTAATACTAATTAATACATAACAATAAGCAGTAAGGGGCGATTATATCAATATTAAATTTATCTATGCATGAAGGATTAGTCCCTGTCCGTGTCCGTAATCCAATTCCTGAATGACCACTGAATTTGTTCGGTATGTTATAAAAAATAAAAAAATTATATTAACATAGTAAAACGTTGAAGGGGAGGGTCTAATTAGTTTTTGTAATTAGAATAAAAAAAATATTATCAGGCTTTTTGAAGGGATGGGAATATACCAATCTTATTTGTAAATATTCATTATTTAATTTTATAATATTCTTATATTATTGAAAATATGATATAATACACATTTTGGTTGATATAAATCTTCATTTACCGGAGAAAAGTCAATAAAATCAAAATGTGGAAATATTTGTCCATTAGATGAGGACGAATCTAATTAGAGAATAAAATGGAAGTTTTGGCAAAAGATATAAGAGTGTAAAATATATTCAGAAAAAAGGTAAGTACCTTCAAAGGTGATTTGCAGAAAATCTGCCAAAAACTGTTATTATTTGTTATAAAGTCATTAATCTCTGAAAATTAAAAAATATAACTGAATTCAAGCGTAATCAGCTGTTTAAGCATTACCACTCTTGATGAGTGGATTGACATGTATTGAAAGCTAAAAAGAAAAATTCAAGCTTAGGAAATGTACTCAGTAGCGAGCAAGGCCGTACCCAGAGGGGGGTTTAGAGGGGTTTGACCCCCGCCCCGAAATGTTTGTCTGACTCGTAAAAACGTAACAAAAATGGATATAAACAAATTTTGTATGTGTTTTTTTAGTTTTTTTTGTGTAAAACCCTTCCCGAATTTTTTTTTTTAGTAAAACCCCCTCCGAAAAAAAAATCCTGGGTACGGCCTTGGTAACGAGATAAAACCTTCACATATATGGAAATGAAAAATAATGATTTTTGGCAGAAAAATAGAACTTGACAATGCAGGGTGAGAATAATTAGTACCGGGAATATTGCGCACCAGACAAAAATTGTTTATAATCTGATAATGATTTCCAATCAAACAATATTTTGAACCATATAGTTTGGTATTGGAACAAGACAAATTTTGGCAGAAGCTTATCCAGAAATCTTCAGACATTGGAATAGCGATAGCAAAAGAATGGAACTAATTTGTAAATAGAATCGACTTTTGAACGGAGTCAAAGTTGCCTGCGCTCCGAATTTACGACTCTTATATTCCTTTTTTTTAACACCGTATAGCCTAATACAGTATTGGAACGCGTCAAGAGATCTTTCAGATATTAAATTAGGTACAGAAAAAGGATAAGGGTCTCCCCATGGATAGAAACTTTTGTCTTGATCGGAGCCAAGGTTAGCTATGCTCTAAAGTTACATCTTGTAGACATTCCACCTGTCTAACTTTGGTCTATTTCTGATATGCCTAACAACCTCCCCTTAGAAACAAATTGTGTAAGCCTCTTGGCCAAAAGAAGTATCCCTTAAAATTTTGAGAAAATCGGCTTTCGTACATCAAACACCCCCCCCTCCATTTTTTGACTATAAAAACTGTCTGTAATCAATTGGCAACTTGCGTAATTCATAGTATTAGCCTTAAGTTACAATTTATAGGCCCAAAAAGTTCTGGGGGTAAAGTCATTTCCTGTGGCATATTTTTTTGGACTTTTTGATTATTCTGAGAAAAATAGATATCTCAAGATTTTGATTATATGTCTAGTAAAAAGGCAAGGAAGGGGGACCTATCACCTCTGAACCCCCTAAGAAGGGCAGTAAAACTAATCATTTGCAATCAAACGAGTTCAAAATTAAATTTCGAGAAGCACCGCTTCTATAGGAAGTGGTAACAGGAGTAAAAATAATAAAAAATAATACATTGAAGGCAGACGCCATCAGACGAACACATTAGAGAATGTTATGTCTTTACTTCTGATAATTTAATAGAAAAAGTAAAAATAAAATAAAATAAATAAATGAATAATGGAAAGAACGATGTCGAAACTGAATGAAGGAAAAACAAAGTCATATATTAAGTGAAACTTAAAGAGGAAAGAAAACAATATTAATGAATAGAGGAACCTTACTGAAAAATATAAATTGCCACAAACAACAATGGGGCAATTACACCTTTAAAGACTTTAAGGCCTAGAATGTCGTTTGTTGTTTACCGAAACCGGCGGTTATTTTGAAAAGTGTACGTTTTATTTGTCAAAATGTAAACAACATTAACTCAGAGCACCCAACAAAATCCGTAGACAATTCATCTAGAAGGCATCTAACAAATCCTCCTCCTTCTTTTGTAGCTCAAACGTTTCAGACCAATACTTGACCACTGCCATTACTTTAGCTTCCATATTCTAATCTTGGTTCGCAAACTTATCTTCTGTTTCTTCCAAACTTTCTTCAATTGTAAAAAAAGATCCTGGGCCTTGGCTATTCTACTTTTCACAGATTAACTTCATCTACCATTATTACTGATTATACTACCCAGGTAGGAAAGCTGTCCCCTTTATCGATCTTCTCGTTACCAAATATCACTTCGTCATCTTCAAGTATTCCCAGTCTAGGCAACTCAGTCTTCTGAATATTAATTTTCAAGCGTACTTTTGCACCCTGAACTCTTTAAACTCCAAAAAATCATTTATTTTGCTAACATTTTCATCTAGGAAACTCAAATCATCAGTTTAGTCTAAGTCTATGAGAGTTTTACTTTCCTTTGTTTGATACCCCTTCCCACAGCCCCCTTGGCAATAAATTGTTATTAATTGTTATAAGGTTATAAATTGTGCTAGTTGCCCTTTGTTAATATAAAAGGTTTCTATGGAAGTGGTGGTCGTATAAACTCCGGATGAGGCTCGCTCGATTTGACATAAACATTTCCTGCGCCGTTTTTAAGAGTCAAAATTGATCGGTTGGTAGCCACCCCCCCCCCTCACGCCCTTTTTCCCCAAATGCTTATAATCAAAATTTTAAGATAGAAATTTTACTCAAAATAATCTAAACGTTAAATAACTATAGCTCAGGGATTTACAAACCCCCATCAGCCCCTGGGGCAAGGGCTGCAACTTTTGCAAATTGTCCATTGCTAACATATACGATTTTTGTCAAGGTGTGGTCGTACAAACCTTGGAGGGGGTCTTTTAATTGTAAATTGAAGGTTCTAGTTCCTTCTTTGAGATCCAAAAGTGAACGAAGGGCAACCAGCCCCCCCCCCCCCCCTTCCTTTATCCCCGAATGCTATTGATAGAATTTTACACATTTTTCGAAATTCTTATAAGCTAATTAAAATTAAATTGAATATTCAAATCAAACTTAAAATGAAGAAAAATCACCTCAAACAAGAGTTTGGCTACGGTGGCTACAGCCCCCTTCCCTAACTATGAAATTCTAAGGCCTACTGCGTCATTTGCGCTTCATTGAAAATCAAATATATTACAAACATTTTCTTTTGTACTTACAACATTGAAAATGAAAACAAAAATCACACAGAAATAAAATCTTGAACTGCTGAGCTTTCAACAATTAATATCCATTATATATTTTATGTTCAGTTTAATTATACTAGTTCTTTCCAAGGATTGTTGAAGACACCTACAGTTTTTAATGAAACGCTAATGGCACTGTAGGCTTTAGACTTTAATAGTTAAGGAAGGGGCAGGAGCAAAACTCTTGTTTGTAGTGACCGTTGCTCGTTATAAGCTTGATTTTATTAATAAACTTAGGTTTTTCTTTTTTTAAGATTTATCTATTCATTTATATTAGTACTTGTTGTATGCTTGTTTGCTATGATTGTTTATGTAATTTCTGTTCGTTTTGGGGTTCATTTATTCTTTAACAGTAATTTCTGGCCTTTTTTAGTTTGACTTATTATAGGAATTTATTTCTGCAAGTCTTAAGTTTAAGATGGCTCTTTACTTTTCTTTGAAAGACTTTATTTTCGATAAATTTTTTTTTACTTTTCTATAAACAGGAAAAAAAAATGGACTAGGAAAATCAATGCTGAAATACGAATTCTTCTTTTATTCAACCCCTTCAATTATTAATGGGTTGGGGCCCCAACCTCTTCCGTCATTGCCTAACTTTTGCCAGAACGTATGCATCTTGCAAAATCTTCGAGCTATAATCATACAAAGAAAACATTGGCTTTAAATTCATGTAACAAGAGCACAAGGGTGCTTGGAAGTGAACTTTTGCGCAAAAGTGCTAATATCCACTCGAAACTTATGGCATAAATATAATGCCCGTGCCACATCATAGTCACATCTATCGATAAAGAAAGCCAAATATCATGAATGACAAGGCGATTTTCTTGATTTTAGCGTCACACTTGTATTTAAAAAGCAAAAAATTAAAATTGCAAGAAATTAGTTTAAAGAGTTTACGCCAACAGTAATTTGTTTTCAGTTGTTCTCTACTATTACTAAGTCTTCTTAACTTCTGTCAGATTTCTCTCCCGGATAGAAAAACCATTGATCTAAGTTTCCATCTTTTCTAGTTTTAAAAAGTATGTCTGAAACTTTGACTCTGATTGGTCAGTCAGGAAATTTATGCTTGAAAGTTGAACCATGTTCAACTCGAGAAATTACTAACGGCAAACGTAATTGGGGCTGTAGTTGTGCGTAATTTTGATTTTATCGACACGTCTGACTATAATGTGGCACGGGCATAACGGGCTAAAGCGACAAGCGGAAGGGATGGATTTTTAGAGGTATATGGCGATTCATTGGCCCACATACCTTCCAAACTGAAGTATCCAGAGTCACTCGACACTTTATAGACAGTTGCAATAAATGTTAGAGTCGTGAAGCATGTTCATCATCAGGGCTGAAGGATTCCATAATTGTGCTAATTCGTTTCTGCTCATTTTAGAGAAGTTAGATATATCATAGTGGATGTTGCAAAGCTAAGATTAGGAAATAATTATGCAGCAAGATGACGATACTTCAAAATTATTTGATAAATTGTGAGTGGCATTTGCTCTGTGATAAACATAAAATCAAATTGTTCGAACCATCAAATGCATTAGAAACAATTAATAGGTGTTATATTTTGAGCCAAAGTATTGTTGCCTTAGTTCGCAAATTTTGAGTTTTTAGAAATGACAAAACAAATTTGTTTAAGTTTCATGTTTTATTGCAAAGCAATAAAGCAGTAGTTTGGATTCATGGCGCACTTAAATATTTAAGAATGATTTATAGTATTTTCTAAAACTCTATAGTGTTTCCTTCTGGAGAGTGGGAACGCGAAACTCATACCAAAATGATTGATTTGAAAAGTTGAAACCCATTAAGTTTGTTTAAGGTTTCAGCCGAAAAGCCGAAATTATTTTTCAGATCGTGGTGTATAGATTGACTTTGTTACACGATACCAGCTCCCAACTTAACAGTTTTTCTTTGTAAGATGTTTATTCGTGATATTCGGGGATTGAAAAACGCACTGAAGAATTAAATTAATATTTTGTTATAGCTCAAATAAATCTAACAAGTGGCTAGCTGGGAACTTCTAAATGGAACGGTTCTGAAAGTCCCATTGGTTCTAAGATTGTTTCAAAAATGTCACAAAAAGATCATAGATGAAAAGAACTTTCTGCAAGAAATAGAAGTGAATAACCTATCTGTATTTGAAATTAATGACTTAGCCACATTTGTTGTCAAACACAGCCACATTCAGTACACATTTTGATTCACAAGACTCAGGCAAAGAAAAAGTACATAGACACTTACCCAAAAAAAAAAGCAAAACAGTTTTTAAGTAAATCATTTTGAAACGACCCTATAACTGTTCTATCTCTTGAAAAGAAAAGCTGTTATCTCAGTCAATGAAATGCTTATCTAGAACGTTATCAAATTTAGCCTGGAATCCTACTGGTTGACTTATAGTTGGACACATTTCCGTTGAAAATGTTTACTTAAGAATATTGTTTACCCGCAAGCCACTTACAGAACAAATATTTCTACTTGTAAATTACGTTTACAGAAGATTGGTGGGCGGGCTGTAAGACTTCATTTCTTTTTTTACTGAGTCACTATTTTAATATACCTACACAATCGCAATTATAAATCAACTAATTAGAGGTTAACTACCCTAATTTTTGCTCCGACGACTTCGTAAACTACCTTTTAATAAAATATATTTCTAATCTGGATTTCGAATTGCTACTTAATTATTTTTCCGATTGAATCACATGACTACTATTTCGTTTTGTAGGCGGGGGCTCTATTAGTTGCAAGTAGCCAACATTTAAATACAATATCTATAGTCTAGGAGCCAGGTTTAGAAAATACGACACCTAAATGAAACAATCTTTACCCATAGTCTGAAAGGTTTTTTTCACGTTATATCTAGCCCACTGACCACTGACGCTGGTCAGGAACATGCTCTTCCGAATGGTGTTTGATCTTTTAGAATTACCTGGAAAACTACCTACATACTAAAGTTGTACCCCATATAGGTACATAAACATTTCAGCTCATTGATATTTTAGGAATATATCCAGGAATAGGTTCATCTAAGAGGTAATTGATCTTTTAAACAATCTCAAGGATTAGAAAAGGCTACATAGACCCAACAAACCTTTATTCTTGGAATGGTTGGAAAGAATTCAGACAAGACTCGGTCTTCACGACCCAGAATGATGTTTCTGGAAATAAAAGTCAGGTGCTAAAGACTCTTGCTTGTGTCGGGATCCTTAAGGCAACTTAAGTCACGATAGTATCTTGTTAATTCTAAAACCCCACAAGAAACTAAAATAGATGACACTAAGTTTAACCATGCATATTAAGTAGTAGTCACAGTCAGGGGCGTCACGTATGGGGGGAGGGGTTGACACCCCCCCCCTATATTTTCGGTGACTCGGTAAAAAACATTGAGTCGGTAAAACCGCGGCACGAAGCGCTGCGGTTTTACGGACTCAATTTTTGAAATAAATAAATGAGATGAATGAAATTACTGAAAGAAGATGAAAACATTGGCGTGACATCCACTGAAATCTAGATTCATCCTAAGTCTCGAAAACCTCAGGCTCAGTCGGTAAATAATACTATTTTACTTACTCAATTTTTAGACTTGATTGAAAGAGACCACTATCTCGATCTCATACAGTAATTGGAGCGGCAAAATCGACCGGAAACAATGGATGACTCAATGAAAATTTATTCGGCAGCAACTTGTTGAGAACTTACGGCTTGTGAATCATCGCCACATCGGGGTTCAGTTCAGTTTCACGATTGATTTCAATTGCAAAGAACATATTAACAATAAAAAAAATATGTCAAGTTTAAGGACAAATCAGGTGAAAATAAAGTGCTTGGTGTGTAAGAATATTTTCCGAGGGGTAACAACTGGGCATTTTGAGGGACACCTGGAGGCATGAGGCACGCCGGATGCATATTCCAAAGGGCGCAATATGTAAATATATACAGCTTGCCTGTTATTCGGTATCTGTCGAATATTTCAGCACCTTCAAAAGCGATCTTTTAAAACTTAGAAAAAATCATTTACGGGGGTTTATTTGGCAAGGAAAAGAACCCCCAAGACTGAAAAAAACTGATATGTACCTAAAGAAGAAGAACGGAGGACTGCAAGTTGTTGATATCCATGCAAAAACTAGGTAACCCTACGATGGCACTGATGGTGTCACTTTTTCCTATTACACATGCAGCGTTGCCACCCGCTCAAAAATAAAATTCCAATTTTTCTTCAAAAAAAAATCCCGAAATTTCAAAAAAAGTCCCGGAAGACGGTTTTTAAGTTATACAACATAGGGCTGCGCGGTAATGACGTAAAAAGCAAGGTGCGAAATTCAAAGTACCGTGAAACGTGGTTTCTAGTTGTAACTAACAACTGATTGTCAATATTCCTAGTATTATTTCGACCTGAAAACGTTCTGGTGGATTAGTGGGATCTACGTCAAATATTTTAGGCCAAAACAATTCGCCAAAGTTCCGAAAAAACATGTCTACGCATCCACGTTTCATTGTTATTTGAATTTCCCGCCCAAGAATTGATGTCACGCTTCGCAGCCCTATTCAATATGGCTTGGCCAGCGGTAAAAGTGGCCTTTTATCACGTCTTCACACGTCCCTTTCCCTTTTATCATACCTGCTTTTCTGTTTAGTGGCTGTGCCAAGACGCACCCTTGGATCTCGGATTCTTAATTGTACTAAAAAAAAGAAGAAGAAATCTGCTCCTTTGACACGAAAGAATCCGGAAGAAACAAAGATCCCTTTTTCCCGAATGTACTTAGAATCCAACTTTCTTGGTATTAAACCCAGGCCTTTGGGTATTTGAAGAGAAACCTGTAAAGCAACAGTTACAAAAACTGTTACTACCGAGTTATTAGTAAAAAGCGCTAAGTAAAGCAACCAACTAAAAAAAATAACTAGTTTCTCAGATATTTATTGGTACGTTTCAGTAATCATCTCGATAATCACAGCTCAAATGACAGTAGAATGCTAATATTGAATTCTACGACTGCTATAGGAAATACCATGTTATTCTATGGAAGCTCTACACCTTTTCAAAGAGAGTCAGTACTCCCTCACATTTGCTTGCCTTATGTTCCTTCCTATGCTATTTGCTAGCATTATATTCCATTGCACCTTTTCAGAAACTGCACTTGTGGTGACATTTCCGAGCCACGTGCATAAAAACGCTTTTACATTCTGAATTGTCTTATTGGTATTTGCAAAAGAGACAAAGAATTTGCAAATTAGAAGTTACGAACGATATTAATTAAAATTTGAATAAAAGGAGCGTGATGGATTCTAATTAGTGATTGGATAATTTTTTAACAAGAAATCTCTGAATAAAATATTTTTGGAGGGGTGAGAGCGAGGTGTCTTAGACTACTTATAATGGTGTTATTTGGGGAGATTAAGGTCCTTGGCACCTTTTCAGAGCATGTACTTATGGATACCTTTCCGAGCAACGTGATTAAACACGCTTTTACAATCAGAATTGTTTGATCGACAATTGCAAAAAGGGATAAGGAATTCGCAAATTGGACTCTATGAACGATATTAATTAATGTTTGAGTAATAGGAGTGTGATTGATTCTAATTAGTGATTGGATAATTTTTTAACAAGAAATCTCTGAATAAAATATTTTTGGAGGGATGGGAGCGAGGTGTCTTAGAGTACTAATAATGGTGTTATTTGGGGAGATTACGTTCCTTGGCACCTTTCCAGAGCATGTACTTATGGATTCTAGCCGACTATGTTCCTTCCTGTGCTATTTGGGGAGATTACGTTCCTTGGCACATTTTCAGGGCATGTACTTATGGATTTGGGATGGATCATGGCGTCTTTCCAGAGCATGTACCTATGGATTTGGATGGATTATGTTCCTTCCTATGCTATTCTAAGGGTTTATGTTCCTTTTTATGCTGTTCTAAGGATTGATTTTCCTTCCTATGTTATTCTATGGGACCTCTACACGTGATTAAACACGTTTTTCTTGCCTTTCCATGGTACCTTTCCAAGCGAGCGGGGATTCCCCTCCGGTTCCTACACACTGCAAAAAGCAAGATATTTATTATAAATTTGGAACAATTGTCACATCCAGCATGGCGTGTGTTATTTATTTTTTTTTTTTTGGCAATTGACGTTTTTTCTGATTGGAACAATATCTATCTTTGGAAATGGTTAGCGATAACAAACATGTTTTCAACCAGATGAGTTTTTTGAAAGCACATTCAGCATGGCGTGCGCTATTTTTTTTTTTTTGGCAATTGTCATTTTTGTCTGATAACAGGTACCATTCATTGCGATCATAGCTCTAAAAAAGGAGGGATGGGAGCGGGGTGTCTTAGAGTACTTGATTCAAACTTTTACCTTGAGCATTGATGTTGTTAGCAGAATTTTAAAAGGATCGTTTATGAGTGCTGGCGTATCTGATGAAATAATTTAGGTCGTATGATAAATTTAATATATTTTTTAATGCAGTAGTTTTTCAGTAAGGACACTCGATATCCTAACAGTGTTTGTTTCAAACTTTTACATTGAGCATCGATGTTGTTAGCAGAATTTCAAAAGTATCGTTTATGAGTGATGGCGTATGTGATTAAATAATTTAGGTCGTATGATAAATTTTATTTTTTTTTTTTAATGCGGAAGTTTTTCAGTAAGGACACTCGATATCCTAAAAGTGTTTGATTCAAATTTTTACCTTGAAAATCGATGTTTGTTAGCAGAATTTCAAATGGATCCTTTATGAGTGCTGGCGTATCTGATGAAATAATGTATGTCGTATGATAAATTTAATTTTTTTTTTTTAATGCAGTAGTTTTTCAGTAAGGAAACTTGATATCCTAAAAGTGTTTTATTAAAAATTTTACTTTGAGAATCGATGTTGTTATTAGAATTTCAAAAGGATCGTTTATGAGTGCTGGCGTATCTGATGAAATAATTTAGGTCGTATGATCAATTTAATTTTTTTTTAATGCAGTAGTTTTTTAGTAAGGACACTCGATATCCTAAAAGTGTTTGATTCAAACTTTTACCTTGAGCATCGATGTTGTTAGCAGAATTTCAAAAGGATCGTTTATGAGTGCTGGTGTATGTGATGAAATAATTTATGTCGTATGATAAATTTAATTTATTTTTCTTTTAATGCATAATTTTTTCAGTAAGGAAACTCGATATACTAAAAGTGTTTGATTAAAACTTTTACCATGAGCATCGATGTTGTTAGCAGAATTTCAAAAGGATTGTTTATGAGTGCTGGCGTATCTGATGAAATAATTTAGGTCGTATGATAAATTTAATTTATTTTTTTTAATGCAGTAGTTTTTTAGTAAGGACACTCGATATCCTAAAAGTGTTTGATTAAAACTTTTAACTTGAGAATCGATGTTGTTAGAAGAATTTCAAAAGGATCGTTTATGAGTGCTGGCGTATCTGATGAAATAATTTAGGTCGTATGATCAATTTAATTTTTTTTAATGCAGTAGTTTTTTAGTAAAGACACTCGATATCCTAAAAGTGTTTGATTCAAACTTTTACCTTGAGCATCGATGTTGTTAACAGAATTTCAAAAGGATCGTTTATGAGTGCTGGCGTATCTGATGAAATAATTTAGGTCGTATGATCAATTTAATTTTTTTTTAATGCAATAGTTTTTTAGTAATGACACTTGATATCCTAAAAGTGTATGATTCAAACTTTTACCTTGAGCATCGATGTTGTTATCAGAATTTCAAAAGGATCGTTTATGAGTGCTGGCGTATCTGATGAAATAATTTAGGTCGTATTATAAATTTAATTTATTTCTTTTATTTCAGTAGTTTTTCAGTAATGACACTCGATATGCTAAAAGTGTTTGACTCATACTTTTACCTTGAGAATCGATGTTGTTACCAGAATTTCAAAAGGATCGTTTATGACTGCTAGTGTATCTGATGAAATAATTTAGGTCGTATGATAAATTTAATTTTTGTTTTTAATGCAATAGTTTTTCAGTAAGGACACTCGATATCTTAAAAGTGTCTGTTTCAAATTTTTACCTTGACCATCGATGTTGTTAGCAGAATTTCAAAAGGATCGTTTATGAGTGCTGGCGTATCTGATGAAATAATTTAGGTCGTATGATAAATTTAATTTATTTTTTTTAATGCAGTAGTTTTTCAGTGAGGACAGTTGATATCCTAAAAGTGTTTGATTCAATCTTTTACATTGAGAATCGATGTTGTTAGCAGAATTTCAAAAGGTTTGCTTTTGAGTGCTGGCGTATCTGATGAAATACTTTAGGTCGTATGATAAATTTAATTTTTATTTTTTTTAATGCACTAGTTTTTCAGTAAGGACACTCGATATCCTAAAATTGTTTAATGCAAACTTTTACCTTGAGCACCGATGTTCACACACACACACACAGACAGACGACAAACGCACAGAGATGACACAAACACACAGAGACGACACACATAGATAGGCGACAGACAAACAGAGACGATACACACACAGAAAGACAACACACACACAGAGACGACGCACACACATAGTGACGACACACGCACAGAGACGACACACACACACAGAGACGACACAGACACAGAGAGAAGACACACACACAGAGACGACACACACACACAGAGAAAACACACACACACAGACGACACACACATAGCAACGACACACGCACAGAGAAGACACACACACACAGACTACACACACACACAGAGAGAAGACAAAACCACAGAGACGACACACACACAGAGACAACACACACACACACACGACACATACAAAGAGACTACAAACACACATAGCGACAAAACACACACAGAGACGAAACACACACACACACAGATACCACACACGCACAGACACGACACACACACAAATACGACACACACACCGATACGACACAGAAACACAGAGACGACACACACACCCAGAGATGACACACACACACAGAGACGATACACACACAGAGACAACACACACAGAGAGACGAGACACACACACAGAAACGACAAACACACATAGATACGACACACACAAAGAGACGACACACACAGATACGAAAGACACACAAAGAAGATACACGCACAGAGACGACACACACACAAAGACAACAAGCACAGAGACAACACACACACATAGACGACACACACACATAGCGACGACACACGCACAGAGATGACACACACACAGAGACGACAACAAACACAGAGAAGACACTCGCATAGAGACGACACACACACAAACACACACAAATACACAGGAGGCAAGCTCACTCTGATGACACACGCACACACACTCTGACGAAAAAACCATCGCGACGTCACACGCTGAGGGGCTATACACACACAGAGACAACACACACACAGAGCCGACACACGAGTAGAGCCGACACACGCACACAAATACCTCGCGCACACACACAGAGACGAAACACGGACAGAGAGAGAGAAGACAAGTGCACAAAAACGACACACACACACAGAGAAACCACACACAGATAGACGACACACACACACATAGCGACGACACACTTATAGAAACGACACATACACAGAGATGCCAGACACACAGAGACTCGACACGCGCACAGAGACGACACTTACACACAGAGACGACACACACACAGAGATGACACACACAGAGAGACGACACACACAAAGAGAAGACTGACACACAGAGAGGACAAACACACAGAAACGGCACACACACACAGAGAGAAGACGCACACACAGAGAGAACCACCGCGCACAAAGATGACACACACACACAGAAACAATAACCACAGACAGACGACACACACACATAGCAACAAAACCCGCACAGAGACGACACACACACAGAGACGACACACTTACAGAAAGAACAAACCCGCACAGAGAGAACAAAAACACAGAGAGACGACGCTAACAGAGATACGACACACACACAGATAGGACACACCCATAGAGACGACACCCGCACAGAGACAATACACACACAGAGACAACACACACAGAGATGACGAGACACAAACACAGAGAAGACACACACACAGAGACGAAACACACATAGAGACGACACACGCATAGATACAACACACACACACAGAGACAACATCCACACAGAGACAACACACACACATAGAGATGACACACACACAGACACGACACACTCACAGTGACGACTTACACATAGAGACGACACACACACAGAGAGACGACAAACACACAGAGACGACACACATAGAGAGATGACACACACACCGAGAGACGACAAACACACAGAGACAACACACACAAAGAGACGACACACACAGATACGAAACACACAAAGATACGAAACACTCACAGAGACGACACACACCTATAGTCGATTGACACACAGAGAGGACAAACACAAAGAGACAACAGACACGATGGGACTACACACAAATACATAGGAAAAACGCACATAAGCGACACACACACAGAGACGATACAAACACAGAGACAAAACATATAAAGAGACAATACACACAGAAAGACGACACCCACACAGAGATGACACAGACACAGAGTCAACACACGCACAGAGAGACGACAAACATACAGAAAAGACACAAAAACAGAGACGACACACACACAGAGACGACACACACACAGTTACGAAACACACATAGAGACGAAACACACACACAGAGACAGCACACACACAGAGACGACACCCACACAGAGACGACACACACACACACACACACAGACAACACACACAAAGTGACGATACACACATAGAGACGACACACACACACAGAGATGACAAACACACAGAGACGACACAGATAGAGGGACAACACACACACACACACACAGACGACAAACACACAGAGACAACACACACAAAGAGACGACACACATAGATACGAAACATACACACAGACGACACACAGAGTGGCGCGACACTCTGTGGCGCGCCAGTCTAAGTGAACCTAGATCAACCCAACTTTTTGGATATCTCTCTCACTATGACTTTGTTTGTGTGTCGTGTCTGTGCGTGTGTCGTCTCTATGTGTGTGTCATCTCTGTGGGTGTGTCGTCTCTGTTTTTGTTTCTTCTCTGTATGTTTGTCGTCTCTGTGTGCGTGTGTGTCGTCTCTGTGTATTTGTCGTTTCTGTGTGTGTTTTGTCTCTGTGTGTGTGTCGTCTGTGTGTCTGTGTTGTCTCTATGTGTGTTTCGTCTCTGTGTATGTGCGTGTCGTTTCTGTATGTTTGTCCTCTCTGTGTGTGAGTCGTCTCTTTGTGTCTGTCGTCTCTGTTAATTTGTGTCTGTCGTCTCTGTGTGTTTGTTCTCTCTGTGTGTGAGCCGGCTCTATGTGTGTGTCGTCTCTATGCGTGTGTTGTCTCTCTGTATGTTTTGTATCTATGTGTGTCGTCTCTTTGTGTTTGTTGTCTCTGTGTGTTTATCTTCTCTCTGTGTGTGTGTGTGTGTTGTCACTCTATGTGTGTCGTCTCTGTGTGTGTGTCGTCTCTGTGTATGTGTCGTCTCTATGTGTAAGTCGTCACTTTGTGTGTGTTGTCTGTGTGTTGTCAGACAAATTGGGTCTGATGGAGAGCCTGATGTTGTGGGTTTATGTGAGACGTTTTTAATCAATTTTTTAATATACATATATGGTTATGAGCTAGGTTAAGTTGGGTCAGGTATTTATTATAATGAGTTGTTAGTGGCCTGCTTTACATAAATATTTATATTAGTTTTAATAATTTTTTTTAGAAAGTATTATATTATCACCATTTTTTGGTATACATCATTAGGATTAACGTAAGTTCTATTTTTGGGTGTGTTTATTTGAATTGACAAGTGCCGAGTTTTCATGATTCTTATCAATTTTTTATATGCAGTGAATTCAGTTAAAAAAGTGTCTAGCCAGGTAAAGAATCTTCATTTATCGATGTAACCATACACAATATGTATGCAAGATATTTATGCATTTGAGGCCAAAAATTTCAGTGGTCCATTTGTACATCGTAAATAATTTCTTTGACTACATTGCATTTCCAGCTATATTTAAAATGACAAGAAAGTATAAAAACGAGTAAAACTTTTGACAATAAACAGTCATTAGATCTTAAGTATATTTATAATTGCATTACCAACACCAGAAAACAATAGAGAATAGTGATAATGAATAACAATCTACGTTTTAATTTAACTCCACCAATTATCTTTTCGAAAATAGTTTCAGAACTTCGTGCGTATTTATGGGTGCATGTGTGTATGCTCCGTAATGGTCCTAAGGAATAAATACAAAAAAGGTCTTGGGGCTTAGTGTCCTTCTTTACTCCTTGTATAAGGTCAGATTTTAATCCTCTAATGGCGTGTCATATTGTTTGGAATAAGTTGCCTGAATCAGCTCGAGGGTGCCACTCATTCGGTTTGTTTAGGAAAAAAAAAAAATGAAGGAAAAAAAAAATTGTTAAAAATTTTTGGCTTCGTAGATGTTATTTTTATTTATGTTTTTATTTCATTTTTTTTTTTTTTTTTTTTTTTTTTTTTTTTTAGTCTGTTTAATCTAATTAATTAATTTAGCTTATTTATTCTATTTTTTCTATAGTTTTTATTGTATCTATATTTTCTTTTCTTCTCCTTTGTATGTGAGTAAGTGTTTTGTTTTTCATTTTTGAGTAAGCATTTCATGTCTTCCCCCTTTGTACAGGCCAATGAGCCTTTGGGGGAATAATAGCATGTAATATTGTATGTGTTGTATGTGTATTGTATGTGTGTGTGTGTCGTCTCTGTGTGGGTGTCGTCTCTGTGTGTGTGCTGTCTCTATGTATGTTTTGTCTCTATGTGTGTTTCGTATTTGTGTGTGTGTCGTCTCTGTGGGTGTCTCGTCTCTATTTTTGTGTTTTCTCTGTATGTTTGTCGTCTCTGTGTGTGTTTCGTCTCTGTGTGTGTGTCGTCTCTGTGTGTGTTTCGTCTCTGTGTGTCTTTTGTCTCTGTGTCTGTGTTGTCTCTATGTGTATATCGTCTCACTGTGTGTGTGTCGTTTCTGCTTGTTTGTCCTCTCTCTGTGTGAGTCGTCTCTTTGTTTTTGTCGTCTCTGTGTGTTTGTCATTTCTTTGTGTGTGTCGTCTATGTGTTTGAGTCAGCTCTGTGCGTGTGTCGTCTCTGTGCGTGTGTCATCTCTTTGTTTGTTTTGTATCTGTGTGTGTGTCGTCTCTTTGTGTGTGTTATCTCTGTGTGTTTCTCGTCTCCTCTCTGTGTGTGTCTCGTCTCTCTATGTGTGTCGTCTCTGTGTGTTTGTCGTCTTTGTGTGTGTGTCGTCTCTTTGTGTTTGTCGTCACTTTGTGTGTGTTATCTGTTTGTGTGTATCATCTGTGTGTGTGTGTGTGTCGTCTCTGTGTGGGTGTTGTCTCTGTGTGTGTGTAGTCTCTATGCGTGTGTCGTCTCTATGTGTGTTTCGTATCTGTGTGTGTGTCGTCTCTTTGTGTTTGTCTAGTCTCTCTGTGTGTGTTGTCTCTGTGTGTGTATCGTCTCTGTGCGTGTGTCGTCTCTATGGGTATTTCGTCTGTGTGTGTGTGTCAACTCTGTGTGTGTCGTCTCTGTGTGTGTGTGTGTCGTCTCTGTGCGTGTGTCTTCTCTGTGTGTGTGTGTCGTTTTTGTGTGTGTGTCGTCTCTGTGTGTGTGTCGTCGCTATGTGTGTGTGTCGTCTCTGTGTGTGTTGTCTCTGTGTGTGTATCATCTCTGTGCGTGTGTCGTCTCTCTGTGTGTTTCGTCTCTATGTGTGTGTGTCGTCTCTGTGTGTGTGTCATCTCTGTGTGTGTGTCGTCTCTGTGTGTATGTGTGTGAACATCGATGCTCCAGGTAAAAGTTTGAATGAAACACTTTTAGCATATCGAGTGTGCTTACTAAAAAACTAGTGCATTAAAAAAATAAATTAAATTTATCATACGACCTAAATTATTTCATCAGATACGCCAGCACTCATAAACGATCCTTTTGGAAATCTGATAACAACACCGATGTTCAAGGTAAAAGTTTGAAACAAACACTTTTAGGATATCGAATATTCTTACTGAAAAACTAGTGCACTAAATAAAGTAAATTAAATTTATCATACGACCTAAATTATTTCATCAGATACGCCAGCACTCATAAGCGATCTTTTTGGAATTCTGCTAACAACATCGATACTCATGGTAAAAGTTTGAATCAAACACTTTTAGCATATCGAGTGTCCTTACTGAAAAACTACTGCATTAAAAAAGAAAAAAAGAAAATTTATCATACGAACTAAATCATTTCATCAGATACGCCAGCACTCATAAACGATCCCTTTGAAATTCTGCTAACAACATTGATTCTCAAGGTAAAAGTTTGAATCAAACACTTTTAGGATATCGAGTGTCCTTACTGAAAAACTACTGTATTAAAAAAAAATTAAATTGATCAGACGATCTATATTATTTCATCAGATACGCTAGCACTCATAAGCAATCCTTTTGAAACTCTGCTAACAATATCGATGCTCGATGTAAAAGTTTGAATCAAACACTTTTAGGATATCGAGTGTCCTTACTGAAAAACTGCTGAATTAAAAAAAATAAATTAAATTTATCATACGACCTAAATTATTTCATCAGATACGCCAGCACTCATAAACGATCCTTTTGAAATTCTGCTAATAACAACGATGCTCAAGGTAAAAGTTTGAATCAGACAATTTTAGGATATCGAGTGTCCTTACTGAAAAACTACTGCATTAAAAAAAATTAAAATGATCATAACGACCTAAATTATTTCATCAGATATGCCAGCACTCATTAATGATCCTTTTGAAATTCTTCTAACATCACCAATTCTCAAGGTAAAAGTTTGAATCAAACACATTTAGGATTTCGAGTGTCCTTCCTAGAAAACTACTGCATTAAAAAAAATAAATTAAATTGATCATACGACCAAAATTATTACATCAGATACGCCAGCGCTCATAAACGATACTTTTGAAATTCTTCTAGCAACATCGATGCTCAAGGTAAAAGTTTGAATCAAACACTTTTAGGATATCGAGTGTCCTTACTGAAAAACTTCTGCATTAAAAAAAAATAAATTAAATTTATCATACGACCTAAATTATTTCATCACATACGCCAGCACTCGAAAATGATCCTTTTGAAATTCTGCTAAAAACATCTATACTCAAGGTAAAAGCTTGAATCAAACACTTTTAGTATCTCGAGTGTCCTTACTAAAAAAACTATTGCATTAAAAAAAATAAATTAAATTGATCATACGACCTAAATTATTTCATCAGATACGCCAGCACTCATAAACAATCCTTTTGAAATTCTGCTAACAACACCGATGATCAAGGTAAAAGTTTGAATCAAACACTTTTAGGATATCGAGTGTCCTTACTGAAAAACTACTGCATTAAAAAAAATAAATTCAATTTATCATACGACCTAAATTATTTCATCAGATACGCCAGCACTCATAAACGATCCTTTTGAAATTCTGCTAACAACATCGATGCTCAAGGTAAAAGTTTGAATCAAGTACTCTAAGACACCCCGCTCCCATCCCTCCTTTTTTTAGAGATATGATCGCAATGAATGGTACCTGTTATAAGACAAAAATGCCAATTGCCAAAAAAAAAAAAAAAATACTGCACGTCCTGCTGAACGCGCTTTCAAAAACTCAAATGGTAGAAAAAATGTTTGTTACCGTTAACCATTTCCAAAGATTGATAACGTTCAAATCAGAAAAAATGTCAATTGCCAAAAAAAAAAAAAAATAACAAACGCCATGCTGAATGTGACAATTGTTACAAATTTATAATAAATATACTGCTTTATGCAGTGTGTAGGAACCGGAGGGGAATCCCCGCTCGCCTGGAAAGGTACCAATGACAGGCAAGCAAAACGTGTTTAATCACGTGTAGAGGTGCCATAGAATAACACAGGAAGGAACATAAGGCCATAGAATAGCATAGGAAGGAACATAAACCCTTAGAATAGCATAGGAAGGAACATAATCCATCCAAATCCATAGGTACATGCTCTGGAAAGACGCCATGATCCATCCCAAATCCATAAGTACATGCCCTGAAAATATGTCAAGGAACGTAATCTTCCCAAATAGAACAGGAAGGAACATAGTCGGGTAGAATCCATAAGTACATGCTCTGGAAAGGTGCCAAGGAACGTAATCTCCCCAAATAACACCATTATAAGTACTCTAAGACACCTCGTTCCCATCCCTCCAAAAATATTTTATTCAGAGATTTCTTGTTAAAAAATTATCCAATCACTTATTAGAATCAATCACACCCCTATTATTCAAACATTAACTAATATCGTTCATAGAGTCCAATTTGCGAATTCCTTATCCCTTTTTGCACATGTCAATCAAACAATTCTGATTGTAAAAGTGCGTTTAATCACGTTGCTTGGAAAGGTATCCATAAGTACATGCTCTGAAAAGGTGCCAAGGAACGTAATCTCCCCAAATAACACCATTATAAGTACTCTAAGACGCCTCGCTCCCATCCCTCCAAAAATATTTTATTCAGAGATTTCTTGTTAAAAAATTATCCAATCACTAATTAGAATCAATCACACTCCTATTATTCAAACATTAATTAATATCGTTCATAGAGTCCAATTTGCGAATTCCTTATTCTTTTTTGCAAATGTCAATTAAACAATTCCGATTGTAAAAGCGTGTTTAATCAAGTTGCTTGGAAAGGTATCCATAAGTACATGCTCTGAAAAGGTGCCAAGGAACATAAGGCAAGCAAATAGCATAGGAAGGAACATAAGGCAAGCAAATGTGAGGGAGTACTGACTCTCTTTGAAAAGGTGTAGAGCTTCCATAGAATAACATGGTATTTCCTATAGCAGTCGTAGAATTCAATATTAGCATTCTACTAATGACAACCCTAAGAAACTGGAAAAATGAGCTTCAGTAAATCAAACTAAGCTTGATTAGCACAAGTATAAACACTAAGTCTTCTACTACTAAGTCTTCTACTGAGCATAACCAGTTTTCCGATGGTATTCATCGCTTCCGCTGCCCTAGATCTCGGAATTTATTCGAGACTCATAAAATTATATCAAGAACTCAAGCAAATGGGGGACGAGGGCCACACGCACTTGAGCTGGAAGGACCAACCCCACCGTGGGGGGCCTCCTCGTCCGTAGGAGACATGGTTCAAGATTCTGTTCAGTTCTGTGACCTCATGCACGTCGGTATTAAGGTTATTTTTTTTTTTGTTGATGGGTTGGTTGTATTTAGGTTTTTTTGTTGATTAAGGTTGGTCTTAAAAAGGGCTGAAAAAAAAAGAAAAAAAGAAGGAAAAAAGTGCCACCGCAAGAATGGTTTCTTGTGGACGGAGGACGCCCAGTCTACGGGAGAGCAAATAGTTTTTTTTGTGTTAAAAAATTTTAAAATTGTACGAGTAAGCCGTTTGGAAGACCACTTTTAAAATTCGACTTCGTATTAGTGAAAATTAAAGGATAGGCATTTCAGGAGATTGAAGTAAAAATGCCACCGATTAAGCGTTTTCTTGAGGGGGAAGAACACCCTGGAATGGGGGAAGCGATAGATATTTGGCAAGAAAAAAGTTAAATGATTGTGTGCCTTCATGTCCACTAATACATTGACTGGTATATAATAATTATTTTTTTTTTAATTTTAGGTGATATGATAATTTATAAAGTTGTAAGATTTATATGTTTTTGTATTAAAATATCACCGAGTGGAGAGGAGGAGTGGAGGGAAAAAAAATAACAACTACCTCTGAAAAATGTTGAACAAAATTCTTTCTGTTGACACACAGAACGTAGCGATGGTGGTGGTTATTGTCTTGAGGTCAGTTTTGGATTTAGATGCCATTTTTAACATGATGATTGCGATGCTGACCAGACAAAAAAAAAGTGGAACTCTTTGGTCTGTATAGATGAATTCATCTTTGTGAAGACGTCTGAGCCAAAGACAATGTTGGTGCCGATTTCCATAGAAACGGGTTCTGCTGAATGCATGATATACAGGCTGGAGTCACAGTAACCCTGGTCTACGAATGCGGCAGTTAATGTGAGATCAGCATTCAGCTGGAACCATTGGCACAGAATTCCTATGTCGTCAGGGAACGGCATCGCCATATTCTGCGTGTCAACAGAGTGGCATCTTCGCCCAGACAAGTAGCTAAGCGGTATGAGCCGCACTACTTACATTCTCTTTCCCCTTCCAATTGGTCTGTAAACGCACCATTCACTAATACGCTATTCCGATTCCACACCGACCTCAGCATTGGTTTATGGCGACTCACGTAGTCCTACTCGTCGGCCCTGGACCATCACCCGTTTTAATCGGTCACTACTCAGCTTCTCAGAGCTTTCCCTCAGAAGCCACAACAGCGTGGATTTTTTTTATTGGTGTTATGGAGCCGTCAGAAGTCTTCACAAGACAAAACATAGAATTCTTCATGTTCGTCACAGGCTCACTAACCCAATTTTTCTCAACTTGGTGTTTCACACAGTGAGCAATCACTGGCAAATCTTCAAAGATGCCGTCACATTCCGAGCCCGATTCAGTGTCAGTCGCGGAAGCCTTTTCCTGCTTATCGGACAGAGCATTTACCTCTGAGTCATCGTCTGAGTCACTGTCGTGAAGTACAGAAAGACGAACGTTCGGTACTTGGTGACCGAAAGCAGAAAGTACGTCGTCGGGTATCAAGGCTTTCATTATTCGCTGGCTTTCAATACGAGCTCGCCCTAGCTCGAGATTGATTTCATTGTCCCCGGAAAAAGAAAAATCGGACGGAACTGACAGACACAACACCAATGGATCTAACTCGCTTGGCCTTGGGCAAGGACAAATGTTCATTAGAATATTGAGCTTCAAAATCTGTTATACTTTTATATCGACCAATTCGATGTAGAAGTTAGAGGAACGAAAAGTTTATTACAGTACTGTAAGTGCTGATTTGAGACCGCATCTTCCTAAAAAAAATCTTCACGCGGCTGGCTATTCATGTCGGAGAGTTTGAAAAGACGTTCGAGCCCAAGCCGTTTGAATCGACGAATGAGAAGCACTAGGGAATGCATATTTATCTCTAGGCAATGGTAAAGGTTTGTGGTAATAAAATTCTCTTTCAAAGCATAATGTCCACTTTTTAGGACCCAGGATGTCCACTTTTTAGGACCTCTCAAGAGGAGAAAGTTTGCCGTCGTAAAAAACGTGCCGTACGCTTTCCATAAGCCAAAGATAAAACTGTGTTCCTTCGCTTCCAGGAACACGCTGTTTCAGGCGTGTCAGAGGCATGGAGGCACGTACCTCCGTGCCGGAGGCACGGAGGCACAGCCGGAGGCATGAAGGAAGGGACACCTGCGACGGTCAGTTATTAGCCCCTCGATATTTTCGATAAGGATTACCGTAAGCGTCATAACGCCAGTTTTCATAAAAAATGAACCTGAGCCGAAATAGATCCTAGCGACCGAGCAGGTAGTGACTAACCCATTTGCTGCATCAGCTCCTAAGAAAAAGAAATTGGCAGTTCCTTCTAACGGAGGAAAAGGTAAGACATAGCCTATACAATTAAATTGTTCACTGCGAATCGACCAGTGGGTAGGCTGTGCATAGGCCATATAGCCTACACGATTCCACTTGACTAGCGCAGTGATTTACATTAAAAGGTTAATGCCGGGCAGGGACGTAATTTTCTATAGGGCAGGGGTACAACTGCCCCCCCTTCAGACCCCAGTTTAACCCCCCCCCCAGCTTGATGTTTCCCCCCCCCCAGCTGGAACTTTGCGTCTTCGAAACTCTCATCGAAACTAAGATAGGCCAACAGAATTCAAGCATCCACAGAAACAGATCGGTTTTCTTTAGCATACCTTTGCCTTTATGATAAGATTGGGGTAACGAAAGCCTTTTTAAATAAAGTATAGTCGGCATGTTTATGATTTTCGAAACACATTTTGTTGTCCGCTCCCAAAGGAAAAGGGCTAGTGACAGCCTTGACCAGGGGCGTTTCTAAGGGGGGGACTCACCCCTAAAGGTACTGAGAAGGGGCGTTTGTCAGGCGAAGCCCGAAACTCCTGAACATGCTCCTTCAGACCATCCAGTTATTTTGCCTATTGGGGAATTGGTAATAAAACAAAATGAAAATATTCTTGAACTGAGTTTATAAGAACGTTGGCCCTTTGTGGCAAACTATTACAATTATATTATCGAAGCTTTTGCTATTTCGCAGAACAAATCTTTGTTTTCATACCATTTACTTGCTACCGTTAAAGATAAACGTTTAAGGATCCATGCCTTTTTTTTTTTAGAAATCCGTAGGTACAATGTTAAATTTCTTCGGCTAACATTCGTCGTCCCAACCCCTTAAGGAAAATTACTAGTTACGCCCTGGGCCTTGGCTACAACTAGAAGTATTTGAGACAAGAGTATAATTTTATTTAGCAACCGAGCGTCAATCCCCCTCCCCTGAAATCCTGGATCTGCCATTGTTTCTAAGTTGTAAATATAATAGAAAATTCAATTTTTTTGTGGGGAATTTGCATAATTTTCCGCAATGACGTGGCAAAATTTTTTGAAGTTTGCCCCCCCCCCAAAATTTTTCTGAAATTACGCCCCTGATGTCGAGCTTCCAGACTATGGGGGGGGATGAATGAATATTTTAATCAACTTTTAGCTTTTA
Source organism: Artemia sp. Qi Xiang Cuo (assembly GCF_049724085.1). Lineage (NCBI taxonomy): Eukaryota > Metazoa > Arthropoda > Branchiopoda > Anostraca > Artemiidae > Artemia > Artemia sp. Qi Xiang Cuo. The sequence goes on along the minus strand of NC_142794.1, from coordinate 92,725,426 downwards.
GTATTTTTATACTTTTAATATTTTTATACTTTTAGCTGATGACGGTGTGGTGTTCTCAGCCATTGCTCAGATATCCTTAGAGTTGTCCAACTCGATGACCGATAAAGACCCCTTAGGAACCAAAGTTGAACTTTCCGTTGTTGAAGATATGATCAAAGTGAATGCAGAAATAATAGAAGAAGTTTAAGATATAGCTTCGTTGAGTGAATCAGAGCAGTTAACACCCTTACCGGAACAAGATTGCCCATTACAGCCTATAAAGACAAACTTCAATAAAAACATCAGTGCAAGTGAACAATCTCTTAGTGACACAAGAAAGTCAAACGTTAGTGTGTCGGAGAACAACGAAGAGCTACTTACAAAGTGCCTGGCCTTGATAGGTGTTGCGTATGATTTAATTGGTGCTGGCCGAGCAAAGTTTCGCTTTAACAGTGCTTCGGGCAATAAGATAAAAAATCTTGCCATCGATACTGCCAGTATGTGTGAATTTGTAGATGAACAAGTTCTTAAAAGAATTTGAGGTTTCGTCAGCAGCTATAATCGAAGCAGAAACTCATGAGAGCATGACATTCAAAAATCGGCCTCTTGATCGCCGTGTCGATCTTGATCCTTGAAAGCAACCATTTCAACTTAATGAGCGTCAGAAACGCTATTCACTTACAATGGGTAGTAACCAGCCGTATCTAGCAGCTTTTCTAGAGAAAACACAACGATAGGCACCAGACATCAAAAGAGAATGAGCGTTGGTTGGTACAAAAAGTACAAGTACCTTGAATATAGCATCAGTAAGAACCAAAACTACTGCTTTGTATGCATGTTGTGTCCTTTCGGACCGAAACGCGAAAATTCAGAAGATGCGTGGGTTAAAAGTGGACTGTGTTCTTGGAACACCATAATGAATAGAGGGGCTGAGAACCCTTGGAAGCTGTGAAAACACTTTGAAAGCGCCGCTCATCAGTCAGCAGTCACTGATATGACGGTTTTTAGTAAACTTGAATTAGGAATTGAAAAAATTTTTTATGAAAAGACTATGGCTTTGAAAAGGCAACAAGAAAGGGAAGCATTGGAAAACAGACGAGGGGTGAAGGTCCTAGTGGGCATAGCAAAGACACTGAGAAAAAAACAGATATTCTCTCGTGGTGCGGCTGATGACAATGATAAATACATTCGTCAAATTGTAAACCTAGTTGCTCACTGTGATCCCTATTTCAGCAATTCGTTGCGTGAAGGAACAATGATGAAGAATATGGTAGACTATTCTAGCTGTATCTTACAAAATCAATTCCTTGAGGTACTGGGTAACGAAATTTAACGCATCATTGTAAGCACTGTGATTACTAATGGTATATATTCAATTATTGCAGATTCCACATCGGACTGTGCAGACGAAGAAAGACTTGTCATTTGTATTAGGTTTGTTGGTTCCGGTGGCACCGTCAAAGAAAGAAGTTTTGCCATTGTCCCAGTTAAATAGGAAAGTGGAAAGAAACTGCCGATAAAATACTAGAAATCTTAGAAAAGGAAGTAATAACCAAAGAGGCACTTACGTATAAAAGCTATGATTATACGAACACCATTTCTGATGTTCGTCAGGGGGTCCAGGCATATAGATCAGCTGAAGCGCGAAGGAAAGTACGCTATATTTGATATATGGTTAACAGAAAGAATCTTATTGTGGAACTTGCTTGCAGCAGCAGGTCCATAGTTCGAAAATTTTGTGAAATATCTAAGGAACTGTATGTTTTCTCTAATGTTAGAACAAAGTGAGTTCTAGCTCACAAACAAGCACTTGAGAGAGCTGAATCGATAGTGTAGCTAAGAGATTGGTCAATGACAAGATGAACGGTCAGATCAGAGAACTTGAAAGCACTTTGGACCAAATTTGACGCAACTATTGAAATTCTTGAAGAGCGAATAGAACATGATGAGGAAAGAATAATGAAAAAAAAAGCTTAAGCTTTTCATTGTCAAATTACTTGTTTTGATTTTACTGTTATGTTTATGTTTATACATCAATTCAATTTCAGGACGTAGGCTCTTGCAGAAAAGCTACAGGAGGAAGAGCTCTATATGATGACTACAAATACAAAAATCTGGTCAACATGTGACATCTTAGATGCTCTCCTCTAAGATACGGCTCAGATGGAGAAGCATAGTGAAACAACATAAGTAGCAGCAGAAACATTTTGTTTAGTAGCTGAAAATGAGTTTTCACTTAAGCACCGCTCTTAACGCTGATCTTCTCGCCTTTCATAGGTGATTCCTAATTCCGAATCTAACACGTTAATAGAATGAAAACCACTTTATGTTAAGGAGTTCTGTAAGATTCCATTTGAATAGCTTGGATGATGTAAACCGCGAAGACTTTTCATTTCTGGAGGCAGTATAAAAGTCTTAATTGGGAAAAATCGGCGACAGGTAAGAAAGTCTATAATAAGTTGCAAAGCTGTTTCTAGGAAAAAACCTAAATCCTGTGGAGATTACAATACAGCTTGAGGCCTTCAAATGTTTTTTGACGAAGACTGAGATTGAAAACAGTAAAGCCATTGACCAGACCGATTTCGAGGCTCTATTCAAAGAAATTTATGCTGTGACGACAGTAGTTCCCAAATCTCTGGTCAGTTTACTGATCGTTTGCAACAGCGACACCAATTGCAGCATTGACAAAAAGGAGTTTCGGCAAACTGAAATTGGTTACGAGACGCTTGCATACAATAATGGATCACGGCCGTGTGGATCATCTTCTCATGATTTACTGTGAAACTGACGTTGCCGACGAGCAAAGACTTCATAAATTACTAGAAGTTAGGTTGCCTCCCGTGCCAAGACGGTTGGCCTTTCAGTTCAAGTTAGTTTTTTTCATTTAGAATCTTATTATATAAAATAATTTAAATTATAAATTTCTTGCTTTGGCTTATATTAATCATAATATCATCACACCTCACCTCATCGATTGATTTATTAAACATGAAAAGAGCAAAATCCTTTACTATATCAGAGTACAGCATTTCATATTCAAGATGTACCTCTTGGGGTGGATTGGTAACTATTAATTCAGGAAATGAGTTGGAGCTCCTATGATAATCATTAGGTATTAACACAAAGCACAAGAAGTTAAACTCAAGTTTTTTTTCTAATTATTAACAAAATAAAAAAAGTTGGTAAAAATGACCAGCCAGTTGGTAAAATCTATTGGCTCTCCCACCCAAAAAAAAACATTTTGGCTAGTAACGCCCCTGGTCATAGTATTGCTGATTCTGGAACTCACAGACGTCTATACAAAAATAATTTTCTAAATAAATAAAAGGTAAAAAAATTTGGGTCTCACATAGAACTTTTTTATATCTAAATTTAGTAGATTTTTTACCTTTTATTTATTTAGAGAATTGTTTTTTTATAGACGTCTGTGAGTTCCAGAATCAGCAATTCTCTGACTACTACTTAATATACATGGGTAAACTTAGTGTTATCCATTTTATTTTATTGTGGGGTTTTAGAATTAGCAAGATGCTATCGTGACTTAAGTTGCCTTAAGGATCCCTTCTCATTTTTAAGTTTGTGCGCTCTTGATACCATAGAAGTGAACAAAATCCTATTTTTTGAACGCTTGGATACTTCGTTAATTTATTTCTTGAATTAGTTTAATGATTCCGAGTTCACAAAATATGCGTGGATACAGTCCTTTTATTGGCGAAGATGATACATTTGAATTCAACAAGAAAGAAAACTTGATTGAATTATCTTGTGATACTTCTTCAAAACAAAATTTTCAGAGTGCACCTCTAATTCAGTTTTGGCTAGACATTAAGAGTGAATATGATATTTTGTCAAATGAAACTTTAAAAGTATTGCTGACGTTCTTTAAATCTTATTTGTGCGAAACAGGATTTTCTGCACTCGCTGAAATCCAATTGAAATATTGTGTTCGTTTTGTAGCAGAAGATGAACTTTGTAAAGCTATCTCGTCATTCGAACCGACATTTGACAGACTTTTTGCTAATTACAAGCAAGCATATCCATCCGGGTTGCAGCGGTAGCTAGCAACCTAGTAAGAGACGATCACGTCCAATGTTAAGAAATATAAAACCCATAACTCATAAAAAAAGATTCAGATCAAAACAAAAAGTACACCATTAGATCCGCCTTGTCCGAAACCCCTATATACAAAACTTTCTGTCCCTTGGCTTGAACAGCAAGGGAAATATATTGGCTTGAAAATCAAGAAAAGTGGCAGCTACTAAAGCATTCTGCCTAAACGGTATTTTTTTTCTCTCTTCCACAGATAGCTTTGCACAGGAACATCGTAGAGAGTTGTTCAATGGCTCAGTTTAAAGTAAATTAATGGGGTTAAATACCTTTTGTAATTAAAACAAATTATTTTTAAAATAGAATCAGTTTTTTCACGAAAAACTGCATATAAAGATTGATCAATGACGTCATAACCGTATTACAGTAAAGAACAAACTTCCAACCCATAGTAACTAAAATAAGATTATAATTTCATGTAAAAGATTTATCAATGATGTCAAAATCGTAGGTTGTAGCCAGGTCGTCTCTTACTATTCCAATTAAGAAAAAGCCATAGACTTTTTCATGTTTGTAATACAATAAGGATGTCAGTAAAGAGACGACAATAATAATCCCCAATGAAAGAAATGACGACAGCAGCAATGAGAATGATGATGACGGTGGTGACGTCAGGCTCAGGAAAAGTCCAGGGGTCATACGGCTCAGTTGTCTTCCATGATAGTAGACGAGATGAGGGTAGTTTGATGAGAGCTGGTAAGTTGTCAGTAACCCTCTTGATGAGACTAGGTTTCATAAGCAGCGCAATCGCGCGGCCTAAGTAAAGAACGATGTTGGCACAATGTATTATTATTTTTTTGTTTTTTCTTTTTCTTTTTCCATACCAGGGCACTTCTTATCAAAGGAGTTGTCTTAGAAACTTCAAAAAGGGCTCATTCGATTGGAAATCGGAGTGGCCTGTGCCCTTTTTAATAGTCGAAAGTAATTAGAAGGCAGCTAACACCCCTTTCACGCCCACCATTTCCCTAAACACATCCAATCAAAATTTTGAGATAGCCATTTTGTTTAGCGTAGTTGCTTTCCAGATAGAAAATATGTTTTTGAGGAGGTTACTCCCCCACAACCCTCAGGGAAAGGGTTTTATGTTATGCCCTGGGGGCATATAAGAACGATATTGGCACAATATATTATTTATTATTTTTTTTCCTTTAGACCAGGGCACTTCGTATCGAAGAAGTTGTCGTAGATACTTCCAAAAAGGGCTCATTCAATTGGAAATTGGAGTGGTTTGTGCCCTTTTAAATAGTCGAAAGTGATTGGAAGGCAACTAACACCCCATCTACGCCCACCATTTCTCGAAAAACATCAAATCAAAATTTTGATATAGCCATTTTGGTCGGCGTAGTTGATTTCCAGATAGAAAAATATGTTTTTAAGGAGGACACTCCCCCACAGCCCTCGGGAAAAGGGCTGTAAGTTATGCCCTTGGGGCATATAAGGTTTTTATAGAAAGCGTTGTCGTAGAAACTTCAAAAAGGGCTCATTCGATTAGAAATTCAAAGGGCTAGTGCCCTTTTTAATATCCAAAAGTGATTGGAGGGCAACTACCCCCCCCCCTCTCTCACGCCCACCTTTTCCCCAAACACATACAATCAAAATTTTAAGATAGCTATTTTCTTTAACGTAGTTGAAAGTTCTGGAAATTAGGTCTTTGAGGATGACAACCCCCCACCACCCTCGGGGCAAGGGTTGTAAGTTATACACGGGGGGCATATAAGTTTTTATACAACGCGCTGTCATAGAAACTTCAAAAAGGTCTCTTTTAATTGGAAACTGAAATGGCTAGAGCCCTTGTGAATAGTCGAAAATGATTGAGGACAACTAACACCCCTTCCACGCCAATCATTTCCCCAAACATATCCAATAAAAATTTTGAGATAGCCATTTTGTTCCATGCAGTTTAAAGTTCAGGAAATTATACCTTTGAGTAGGACACTCCCCCACAGTCTTCAGGGCGACGGTTATAAGTTATGCCCTGGAGGAATATAAGTTTTTATTGAAATCTTTGTCGTAGAAACTTGAAAAAGGGCTCATTCGATCTGAAATTAAAAGGGCTAGTGCCCGTTTTTAATAGTCAAAAGTGATTTGAGGGCAACTAACCCCCCTCTCACGCCCACCTTTCCCCCACACACATACAATCAAAATTTTTAGATATCTATTTTGTTCCACGTAGTTGATTTCCAGACAGAAATTATGTTTTTGAGGAGGACACTCCCCCACAGCCCTCAGGGCAGGGGTTGTAAGTTATGCCATGGGGGCATATAAAGTTTTGATAGAAAGCGTTGTCGTAGAAACTTCAAAAAAATGCGGATTTGATTGGAAATTCAAAGGGCTAGTGCCCTTTTTAATAGTCGAAAGTGATTGGAGGGCAACTAATCCCCCTCTCACGCCCACCTTTTCCCAAAACACATCCAATCGAAATTTTAAGATAGCCATTTTGTTTAATGGAGTTGATAAATCTGTAAATTAGGTCTTTGAGGATGAAAACCCCTCAGAGCACTTATGGCACGGGTTGTAAGTTATGCCCTGGGGGCATATAAGGTTTTTATAGAACGCGTTGTCGTAGAAACTTCGAAAAGGGCTCATTCGATTGGAAATTGAAATGGCTAGTGCCCTTTTTCATATTCGAAACTGCTTGGAAGGCAACTAACACCCCTTCCACGCCCACTGTTTCCCCAAACACCTCCAATCAAAATTTTGAGATAGCCACTTTGTTTCACGCAGTTTAAAGTTTAGGAAATTATACGTTTGAGCAGGACACTCCTCTTCAGGGCAAGGGTTTTATTTTATGCCCTGGGGTAATATAAGTTTTTATTGAAATATTTGTCGTAGAAAATTGTAAAAAAATTCTTTCGATCAAAAAAATAAAAATTAAAAAAAATAGGGATTTTTTTTTTTTCAAGACAGTGCAATTTAAATAGGTGAATATTCGGCCCTATGTCCAAGGGCCGTCTTCAGCCCAACTAAAAATATATATAAAAACAAACTTAAATTAAAATACGAAGTATTAACAAAAAATGCTTTTAAAAAACCGCTTTTAAAAACCTTTAAAACAGCCTTAGTTTCCTTACTTCAACAAAGCTCAACCAGGACTGATAAATAAATTGACAAGAGAAGATGAAGTCATTCAAACGAAATAAAATGAAATTATTAACTGCAAGTTTTCAAAGCCAATCTTGCTTTTTTAGCAGCTAGTCTTACAGGCCTTTTTGTAACGGGTTCAATACTATTGTCAATTGGCTTAATAAAATATTTTTTTAGATCATTTTTAATTAAATTTGAGTATAAAGAATTCAGTGAGTATTCTCCTAAGTCTCTATTTAAGGAAATATTTTTATTTATTTTGAGCCTAATTTCGATTGATTCCCGGACCACCTGTTTTATCCCCAAATCACTACTAATGAGAGAAGATTTTTCAAAAAGTATTTTGTGGCTGGGATTATCAAATATATGGCTAGCTAAAGCAGAATCAAAGGAGTTATTAGAATTATTAGCAATTAAAGCTTTGTCTATGTCTTCTTTATGCTGGTGTATCCGTTTTTCTAGATTCTGATGAGTTCTGCCAATGTAGTAATTGCCATAATCGCAGGGTATTTGATAGACCCCTATTTGGCGAGTAACTGGTGTTTTATCTTTACCGGAGTTTAAGAAATTTGTAATTTTAAAACTATTTGTGAAAACTAAATACAGATCGTATTTTTTGCAAATATTTTTTATTTTTTTGGTGATTCTTGGGATGTTCGGAAGATAGATTATATTAGAGGGTTTTTCCGGAGCCTCACATTGTGAAAAATCGTTGATTTTACGAAAATGTCTTTTTAGTCTATGGTTAATCGTATTATTGACAAAAGGAATGGGGTGTCCGTTGCCAAAAAGAATATCTCTGATAAAATTTATTTCTGCTTTTATGTATGAATCGGAGCAAATGTTCAGGGCACGGTAAATGAGAGAAGTTACAACTGCTCTTTTAACTTGTGGGGGCTGATTTGAATTAAAATGAAGATATCTATTATTTTGTGTTGGTTTTCTATAGATAGTTAAGTCAAAATTATAAGCATTACGGTTAATTAGCACATCCAAAAATGATAGTTTATTTTCGAATTCAATTTCTAGGGTAAACTGCAAATTTCTATCATAAGTATTAAGATGATCTAGAAAACCACGAAGTTCAGTTTCCCCATAATTCCAAAGTGAAATTACGTCATCCATGTAACAACCCCAATAGACATGTTTTAAAAAATGAGAATTTAATGCCCAGTTTTCAAGGTTCTTGACATAAATATTAGCCAGTAGGCCAGATAGAGCTGCTTCCATTGGTAACCCATTTATTTGTTGATAAAAAGAATCACGAAACTGAAAATACATTGAAAACTTATTACAGATTTTAACAAGATTAAATAAAACTTCACCAGCAATCTCTGTCGCTGATTCTTCGATTGTGATAATTTTCTTCTATTTTGGTTTTTAATAATTGCTCAGAAGTAGCCACATCTGTATTCGTGTACATGGAAACAATATCAACACTACTAATTATTGTGTTTTCTAAAATACTTGTGTTATTAAGTTTTTTAACCTAATCTGCCGAATTACTGATGTAGGAATTTTGTGAATACAGTAAAGGATTGAAAGCTGTGCAAAGCCATTTTCCAATATTGGAAGCGGGGGCTTTAGTACATGCTTCGATAGGTCTTAGGGGAATACCTTGTTTATGCAGTTTTGGTAAGCCATAAAATTTTGGACAGAAACTGCCATGGGGGTAAAATTTGCTGCATAATTGTGGTGTGAATTTCCCATTCTATTTTAGCTGTTTTAATTCAATTATACTATTATTTGCAAATTGATCCGTAGGATCATGAGTGTTCAGTTTATATGTACTTGTGTATGTTAAAAGTGAAAAGATTTTGTAGTCATAGTCTGCCGTATCCATGACAACGAGTGAGTTGCCTTTTTCTGCTTTAGTTTTTATAATAGATTGGTCTTCGCGGAGGTTAGATAATATTTTTATGTCGTGCAAATTGTTTCATGTGAAAGTGATTGGAGACTTAGCCTTTTTTTGGCTTTTATAAAGGGTATTAATGAGACAGGACCTAACTTCATCAGGGTTTGAAACAGATGGGCAGTATTTATTAAAAGCGGACTCTAAAGAGGAGACTATATCCGCCACGGGAACCTGTTTCGGCAGAAAGGAGAATTTTGAACCTTTTTCCAGTTTTTCGATTTCCTGGGTTTAAAATGTTCTAGAAGAGAGGTTAACCATACCGGGTCCAGGAGTGAATCAAGACGGCCCTTGGACATAGGGCCGAAATATTCACCGATTTAAATTGCACTGTCTTGAAAGTAGAGGGGGGGGTGCTACTCCCACGAGAACAATACCCCTTCGAATCCCGATCCGGACACTTTTTTTAAAAACTCCCACGAGTACACCAAATATGGGCATAGCCCCCCTAGGGAGAATGATTACGTAATGGGGTCAATGACCTCTTTTTCCAAGGTCGATTTATTTGATGTTTCTGTGTGCAATAGCTCTGGGACGAATGTTGCACATGCGCATTGAATTCTAACGGGAGCAATGTTATTGATTGCGTAATCGATGGGAAAGTGGATTTCCGAGAAATTGATTGTGTAAACGAAGGGGAAGTGAATTTCCAAGAACTCGATTGTGTATTCAAAGTATGTCAACAACAACAACATCAACCTTGACATTCGCTGAGAGCGTGCACTTAGAACAACAAAAACCCGGAATTTGGAACACCTGTGCTGTCGACCTCAATTCACCTATCGTGAATCAATAATTCCCCTTAGAAACAACAAATTAATTTCCCTTTCTTGACAGATCAATCAATCAATGACATCATCTATCAGACTTTAAAAATTTTCGCCTAGAAACATTTCTCCAGGAATAGATTCAAGTCATTAATGTCTTTGCCTCGGGAACAGTTCTACTGGTCGAAGTCCAAGAGAAATTAATAACCCCAGGCCATGTAAACAATTAGGCAAGAAACATCTTAGAGATGAATTGTTTTAGCGCGAGAGAAGGTTTCATATTAATTTGAAATGCGTTAGCGCAGAGATGCCAATAACAAAGGAACACGCTGTATTTACGTTTAGGGATTATTTGGGCGAAACCGTTTTAGACATGTTATGGAACTATTTCGGCGAAACAGATAGAGACATTTTAAAAGAAGATTTTTGAAGAGATTTTAGAAGAGAATTTAAAGGTGAAACAGTGTTGTGAGGTCCTCTAACCCAACCCCAAAGGGTTCCAATCCTCCTACCCCAACCCCGAAGGAAGCCCCCGGTCCTCAAAGCCCCCCACGCTCCCAAAGGCCCAACGGGGTCCCAAAGGCCCACCCAGACCCCCAAAGGCCATCCCC
>NC_142794.1:92068063-92088063 GCF_049724085.1 Artemia sp. Qi Xiang Cuo | reverse complement strand
ACACACACACACACACACACACACACACACACACACACACACACACACACACACACACACACATACACACACACACACACACACACACACACATACACAAACATACACACACACAAAAACACACACAAAAACACACAAACACACACAAAAATACACAAAAAAAAACACACACACACACACACACAAAAAAATAAACAGACACACACACACACACACTCTCACTCACCCACACACACACCCACACACACACACTCACTCACACACACTCACCCACACGAACTAACACACAAAAAATCACAAACATCACCTCCAACAACCACATCACAAACAAAAGCAAAAAAACAAACCCAAACCAAACACCAAAACCCACCCCAACAAACACAACCCCACGGCACTTTGGGCCGGGAATAAAATATATGTACGATTTACCTCATGTGCTAAGCTCGCAAGCCATTTAAATGCAGTGTTTACATACTTTTCTGCGTTTTGATATTGCTCTTTACCGACCTCTCTGAGATCCAGGTCTAAAAAATATTTAACAATCTGTTAACTACAATAGGGTCTGTATAAATTTGTAGAATTAATTTATCACTAAGAATATAAAAGAATAACTTACTCTTGCTATGTAGCTTTCGTCAATATTCTTTTTATTTGAATGCATCATTATATCTCGAATGCCAATTCTGAACTGATGAAATAACAAATTGTCGGAGTTTTTATATCCGTGTTCAAGGTTAAACATAAGTCAACCACACCTAACAAATTAAATTACAGAAAGAACTTCACAATTTCAAACAAAGGAAACATCACGCACTTTGAACAGAGATTAGCACGAATTTTCACGGTGGTTGAATCAGGTCGTTACACTGTCTACTTGTATGGCGGGTGTACTGTCCGCTACTTATCATTATAGATATATGGTGGGACTGTCTTGTTGTAAATATTATAGCTATATTGGTACCTGTCTTGTACCTATCATTGTACCATTACTACTCTTGATTTGCATATTTAATTTAACTTTCACTCGTTTTAAGATTTATTTATTCATTTACATTAATATATATTGTATGTTTGTTCGCATTGATTGTTTAGTTAATTTCTGTTCATTTTTAGTTTCATTTATACTTTTTTTCGTTTTAAGCTTGATTTTCTTATTCAATCTAAGCATTACTCGCTTTAAGATCTATTTATTCATTTATATTATTACTTGTTGTATGTTTTTTGCTATGATTGTTTATTTAATTTCTGTTCGTTTTGGGTTTCATTTATTCTTTAATAATAATTTTTGGTCGTTTAGAGTTTGAAATTTTGATGTCATTTGTATCTCCAGGGCCTTCATTAATAATGGCCCATAGTTTTCTCTAAGAACACCTCTCACGGAAAGATTTTTTCATCAATGTTTATTAGTTTCTTACGTAAGAAATTTTCGGTTTAGTATTGCATGGAGGGGTTGCTCGATGTCCGATTATTATTGGATTTAAAAACAAGATCTAGAACTTTAAATTTAAATTGAATGAGGCTTTTTTCAAAGTCTATACGATTACCCCTTTGATAAAAACCTTATATATGAACAATAGACAGCTTGCATAACTTGTGGACAGCGATTGACAACAATGCATGGATTGAAAAAATAGCTCCAATAAGGGGGTTTAGACCATTTCATTTGCTGACAGAAAGGGATCACGACTGTTTGGAATTGACCTTAATAGGATTTTGTGTGCCAAAGCAATTTCGCATCTATCACAGAGTATGTATTTTACCCTTATAATTGGATAATTATAATAGATTTCCTATGTGTTCTTCCCATACAAAACTTTACCTTATTAAAGTCTTTGGGGTGGGGGCGGCGTGCTTGGCATAAAGAAGAAAACTTTAGCATAGACAGTAGGAAAGGGGGAGGGTGAGGTTTGAGACTCATCCAATATGGGGCGGAACTTCACTTATCTCCTCCGTTCCTGATTTAGGAGATTAGATAGACTCATTGGGCTGTAGAATGTTGGACCGTTTGAGTTGTGGAAGACGTTAAAATACTCAAAAATACTTTATATTTTCAGTTATTGCAGGATTGATTTAATAGATTGTGGAATGGTGAGCCCCCTGGCCCATCATTTGGGTGAACCTCAATTCATAATATGCAATTTTGATTAATTTTTCCGTGTTATGTGCATATAAAATTCTATATGTGTAATTTTGAGTTATACTTTTATCGCATTGCGTTCATTTTTAAGCCTTGAGATAAAAACTGAAACTATAGTGTAGACAGTGGTGGGGGGAAGTCTCCCCCCTCACATGCATAATTGAGCAGCCACAGAGAAATTAATACAAATGAAAATAATCTGTCTTTTGAAAATATCTTTTTTCTAAAGACACGAACAAAATCATCTAAATGAACCTGAAGTGCTATCCCTGACATTTCCGTTGATTTTTTATTCCCGTTACTTTCAGATGTAAAATTTAGAATATTATAGAATGGGTTTAGTCGTCCCCTCCCTGAATAATTCACATTTGGAAAACCCACCCCTGAGAAATTCCTCTCCCCTCAAAGACCATTTTCTTTTCCTGCTGATAATTCCCCCGCGTTAAATTCCACCCAGCAGAAATTTATTAATTAATTTACATTAATATCAGTGCTAAATTTATTTATTAATTTACATTAATATTTATTGTATGTTTGTTTGCATTTATTGTTTATTTAATGATTGTTTGATTGTTTATATGCCCCCAGGGCATACCTTACAACGCCTACCCTGGGACCCTGGTGGGCTGTGTCGACACTGGAGTTTTTTGTTATCAGAACTTTGAACTATTTAAAAAAAATGTCTGTGGCAAAATTTTTATCTAATGCATATTGGGCATGTGAGAGGGGGGGGGGGGGTAGTGGCCCTCCAATCTCTTTTGACTCTTAAAAAGTGAACAAGAACTTTCAATTTCCAATCAAATGAGCCCTCTCTAAAGTTTATACGAGCATCCCTTCCATAAGAAATGATGGGAAGGATTCGAAAAATCCTTAAATTACAACCCTTCCCTGAGGGCTGTGGAGGAGTTGTCATCCTCAAAGACCTAATGTCCAGAATTAAAACTACGTGTAATAAAATGGCTGTCTCAAAATTTTGATTGGATGTGTCTGGGGAAAAGGTGGCGTGAGAGGGGGGTTGGTTGCCCTCAAATCAGTTTCGACTATTAAAAAGGGCACTATCCCTTTGAATTTCCAATCAAATGAGCCTTTTTTGAAGTTTCTACGACACCGCCTTCTATAAAAACCCTATATGCCCCAGGGTATAACTTAAAACCCTTGCCTTGAGGGTTGTGGGGGAGTGTCCTCCTCAAAAACGTATTTTCTATCTCAACTACGCTGAACAAAATGGCTATCTCAAAATTTTGATTGGATGTGTTTGGGGGAATGATGGACGTGTGGGGGGAGGGGGGCTAGTTTCTCTCCAATCCTTTTTGAATATAAAAAAGGGTACTATTCCTTTGAATAACCATACGAATGAGTCTTTTTTGAAGTTTTTGCGATAACACCTTCTATAAAAACCTTATATGCCCCCAGGGCATAACTTAAAACCCTTGCCCTGAGTGATTGTGGGGGAGTGTCCTCCTCAAAAAAATATTTTCTGTCTGGAAATCAACTACGCTGAACAGAGTGAAAATCTCAAAATTTTGATTGGATGTGTTTGGGGAATGATGGGCGTGGGGGGCCTAGTTGCCCTCCAATCACTTTCAACTATTAAAAGGGGCACTATCCCTTTGAATTTCCAATCGAATTAGTCTTTTTTGAAGTGTTTACGATAACGCCTTCTATACAAACCTTATATGCCCCCAGGGAATAACTTAAAACCCTTGCCCTGAGGGTTGTGGGGGAGTGTCCTCAAAAACATATTTTCTATCAGGAAATCAACTACGCTGAACAAAATGGCTATCTCAAAATTTTCTTGGGATGTGTTGGGGGGAATGAGGGGCGTGAGGGGGGGGGCTAGTTGCCCTCCAATCATTTTCGACTATTAAAAAGGGCACTAGAACTCTCGATTTCCAATCGAATAAGCCCCCTTTGAAGTTTCTACGACGACCCCTTTCATATGAAATAACTCTGGGGAAACAAAATAATAATAAAACATCGGAGCCGTATGGCCTTGCCCTCCAATCACTTTCAACTATTAAAAGGGGCACTATCCCTTTGAATTTCCAATCGAATTAGTCTTTTTTGAAGTGTTTACGATAACGCCTTCTATACAAACCTTATATGCCCCCAGGGAATAACTTAAAACCCTTGCCCTGAGGGTTGTGGGGGAGTGTCCTCAAAAACATATTTTCTATCAGGAAATCAACTACGCTGAACAAAATGGCTATCTCAAAATTTTATTTGGATGTGTTTGGGGGAATTATGGGCGTGAGGGGGGGGCTAGTTGCCCTCCAATCATTTTCGACTATTAAAAAGGGCACTAGAACTCTCGATTTCCAATCGAATAAGCCCCCTTTGAAGTTTCTACGACGACCCCTTTCATATGAAATAACTCTGGGGAAAAAAAATAATAATAAAACATCGGAGCCGTATGGCCTTTACTATAGGCAACGCTACAGCGTTGCCTCTGATTCGATTTCTACTCCGTATCTTTTACATATTTCTAAAACTTCGTCCATACAATTAAATTGATCTCTGGCTTTGCATGCGTTGGCAATTACTTGTCGTCCAGGTTTAATAGTTTTCGACTTAACTGGGTGGTTATTTTCTTTAATCCAAATCTTCCGCACATACTTGAATATTCTCCTTTTTCTTCTTGTTTCTAAGTCTAATAGACCACTTTCTGATAACAGAAAACTAACAGGCGTAGTTCTCCTGGCTCCAAATGCTATCCTTATGGCTGAATTTTCGATTACATCCAATCTCACAATTGTGGAATATCAAGCTGTTCCATATATTGTTGAGCAGTAGTCCACTTTAGGCATAATATTTTGTATAATATTGAATAAGGAGTTCTGCTGACAAACCTCCGGACATATAAGCTAAACTCTTCATTATATTTATTCGTTTCAGGCATACAGATTTTAGATACATCACATGGGGCTTCCTGGTGCGCTTACTCTCCACCACTACGCCTAGTATTTTTGCTTCATTCACATATTCTATCAGATTTCCATTCATATATATGTTTGGGAGGGCTCTAATCCTTTTCCTAGAGAACACAATTACTTTTTTTTCAGCTAATGAACATTTCAAGTCGGCTTCTTTTGCCCATTTTCTAGCTTCTCTAAGACCTGGGCTATTAATGTCTTTATTTGTTAGGTGTCTCGGGCCATAGCCCAGACATTGTTATCATCCACAAAAACAGTTTCACCATCATCCTTTACACTAAGAGGAATGTCGAATGATCCTACATTATATATGTCAGGGCCCAAGGCTGAACCTTGAGGGATCCCTCTTTCGGGGAACACTGTAGTCTCTGATAATGTTCCTCCAATTGTTACTTTGACTCTTCTTCCTTTCAGATATTTCCCAATAACATTAGCATTTGACCTTTGATTTCTGCTGTTATTAGGCCTCCAATACTTTTTCTGTGAAGCCTGTTGTCAAAAGCACCCTCAATATTTGATAAAACAGCTTCTAGTATCCATCCATTTTGCAAAGCGAATAGTGCCTCCTGTTTTGGCATATAAGACTGTCCTCTGCACTTCTGTTTTTATGAGAGCCACATTGGATGTCTTTCAGGATTTTTTTCTGGTCCGTCACAACTTCTGGCCTTTTTTTTATCATCCTTTCCATCACTTTTCCAATCACAGGGAGGAGGGCAATGTATCTGTAGTTTTCAATCTTTGACGGATCTTTTCAAGGCTCTGGTAACATCCCTGCTTCTCCGTATTTCCATACATCGGGAAATTTTCCCATCTTCCATGTATCATTTATTATTCCCAATAATACTTTTAGCCAAGATGTAGGGAGTGATTTAACAACTTGTGGTAATATTTCATCAGGTCTTGGAGATGTATTTGGCAAATTTCTTATTACATTCCTCAGTACTTGTTCAGAGAAAGGTCTGTTGCATGGCTCATCTTTTACCTGTGTCCCAAACTGGCTGGCTTTCATCTCCATCTCTCTACTCTTTTGGGAATTTGGATCTTTTCGTCCAATCACTAAGCTTATGAACTTAGCAGCTGCATCAACTTTTTTGCTTTTCGTTTACAAGAACTGTAATACCACACATTATTGGAGGGTTGTTTCTGCTTGAAATAGGTCCATTGTTCATCTTTTCATAAATTCGTACACTTTGTAGTGGGCGTTCTAAAGTCAAGGTTATCTATGAAAGAACTCCATGCTTTTCTCTTAGCTTCCAGCACTGATTTCCGGAGCTTGGCATATGCTCTATTTTTTTTTCAATATGATTGTGCAGACTCCATTCCGAATTATATATTCTTATCCTTTTCATAAAAATCCCGCTTGGCTTCAGAGCATTCTTTGATAGTCATTTAAACATTTGCCTCTCAATTACTTGGACTATCTGTCTTGGCTTTTCTCTGTCTACAGTTAGCCATGTCTTGATGCAACCTACTGCAAAATACTTGATAACTTCAATTCAAAATCAACGCCTTTGAGAGCACTCACTTTTCTATATGGCACTATATTTTTGGCTATTTTCATCATTGGGTCTTGAAATAATTCCATTTTCCTTGACAATTCTACATCTTCATCTGTTAACGACTTCATGTCAAATTCTTCAAATGCCCCAGTAAGAAGGGGCCAGTTCACATTTTGTATCTTAAATCTTTTTTTCGTGTCACCCCAGTGAGGACCTTCTTCATCAAGAGTGCATAATATAGGATAATGATCACAAGACAACTCACTTCCAGCATCACATACTATGTTTAATTTAGTGTATATCCCTGGGCTACATAATACCAATTCAATTGTTGCTGTCTCTCCTGTCTGAGGATTTATCCTTGTTGGTAAGCCACTAGGTGTCACTAAACAAATTGAATTGTTTATTAAACAATTATCTAGGCTGGTACCAGAATTATTAATAGTTCTGCATTTGCACCAAGATCTGCTGTGTGCATTCATATCACCAACTAATATGAAATCTTCTCCAACTGGAAATTTACTGATAGTCCCAGCAGTCTACTCTTTGTCCCAGCAGTCCATTATTTCCATCCGGATTATAAACACATATAACATTTGCTTTCCTGTTGTTTTCCAAAAAAATCTGGGCTCAAATGATTTCCATTTCTTTATCTGTAGGTTGATGATGCGTCAACTCCAACTGCTTGTGATGAATATGGTGTAATTCCAATCATTACACCTCCTTTTTTTCAATTTATTCTGTCATTCCTCAAAATGCTAAAACCTTTGAATGAACTCACATTATTAGGTTTAAGCCATGTTTCTTAAATACAGAAAACATCAACGTCTTTTTGGTAACAGTATTGTAGCAACAAATCTCTTTTTTCTCTCATAATTGAACATGCATTCCAAGATAACATTTTCAGCTGCATTAGGGGTTTGATGTATTTTCAAAACCACTATTAACTTGGCAAACCATTGATATGTCAAAGCGATTAAGTTATTCCAATTTCAGCTCTTCTACTAAATCGCACAAGTTGTCTATCTTTTCACTCAGTGGTAAGTCTTGAATATTTAACATGCCAGGGGTTGTCAACATTCCAGTTACTAATTTATTTACTGTCCGTTGTTGCAATTCTGCTGCAGTTTTACTTATTACTCTTTTTTCTGGGTTCAAGTTTGAGTGCACTGCTTGAGCATAGTTTCTATATGTAATCCTTGCTCTCTTGAAATCCATACCATATTTTTCAGCAACCTCTTGATTTTCTCTTCTTATTTGGCAAATGGAAGACTTTGATGAGTGATTTTCTTTACAATTTGGACACTTGTATTTATTGGTCCTTTCATCTGTGCTTTCCATTTTAAGTGGGCAATCTCAGCTTTGGTGGTTCTTCGCACATCTTAGGCAAACCTCTTTTGATTTACAGTCTTTTTGTAAGTCTCCACACTTTTGACACTGATAGCGCCGCATTACCTTCCTATGGTAGGGCAAAATGTCTCTGTTTCTTCCACAATACCAAATGCTACCTGGGATAATGTTGGCTTCAAAAACTACCATGACTGATAGGCTGTCCTCTAGCTTTTTGAGGTCTCTGTTATATCTTTGTAGTCTAATAACCTCTTTAACTGCAACACCAGACTGGATACTTGATTGTATCTGATCTTTTGATAAGTACTATGGGATACCTTTCATCACTCCTCTTGCTAATTTTTCTTTCCTTATAACTGTAACTTCAATGTTCAGCACCTTTTTCCTTTCCAAAGCAGTCTTAAGTGCACTTTCTTCCTTAAGATGGAGAAAGATGATGTTACCATTTCTATTAATCTCAAAGTCAAACCTACTTTTTATCTTCTCCTTCAAAAACATTGTGAGTTCATATTCGTTGGTGAATTTGGCACCTTGCTCAACAGCTTTGATAATGGCACTACCACAAATCTTTTTAGTTTCTGGAATCTCTAATTGATGAAGATTAACACTTGGTTGATTTCTGCTTTTTGTTACTTGGCCACTTGTTGTCTGAATATCACTTTTTCTACAGAAAAACTGCCGTTTTGTGGCTTCTCTTTCCATTTGGATGCTGTCAATACTAACTGGAGATGCCACCCTTCTTTTCACTTATTTTTCCTTTTCTTCAAAATATAATCCCTCGGCTTCTCTTGGGTTTATCATGGTCATTTCATCAGTTTCAAAATTTATTTCATGTAGGGATTGAACATTCCCTTCCAACTCGCACTCTTCAACTTCTAAACTGCTATATCTGTTGCTCACCTTCCATGCATACTGTGATGTGTTACATCCTTCATTTGAATCTACAGTAGGGCTGTTATTGAACACTTGCTGTCCGTATATATGGGGCATTGCTTGTCTCACTGCAAGTCCATTGTTCATGCCATTTACAGCACAAACATATTGAGATGAATTTGATGGGCTTTGTATAGATCCATTGCTGTATGCTTGTTGTCCATAAATACTGGGTAAATACATAGGGCTTGGCTTATTCCACTGCATTTGCATTAACTGAGGTCCTGGAGCCCCATTTATAGGCATTTGCGTAGGGTTATGAACCATTGAGTAATGTCCAACACTAATAGGTGCTGCTGGGCCTTTACCTGCGGGGCCAACCTGATTGTCCATATTGGCACTATTCTTCAACTATGCTTTATATAGTCTAATCTCTTCCACTATGATTAAACTGTATTTCACTCAATATCACAAAGAAAGAGTCTCTGATCAAATTTAGCTTGTCACGTACTGAAATTTTAATTTTCAAAACCTATGACTTTTGGCTTGGCTTTTGGAGATGTTTTGGATTTTTCTATTGTTTGTCGTTTTGGCTGTATTTGATTTCTGATTTTAAATTGAATAATATTGGTAAGGATTATATTCAAAGGGGTCTGCCGAATATTAGTAAGTGTAATGGTCGTTGTTTTCTTTGTCAAGATCACTTCATCCCTCGAAATTATGTTAAAAGCACTTTATATAATAAAAAGTTTCAATGTTTATTAACTGGACAGGTAAATTGTAAAACAAAAAATATTATCTATTTACTAGAATGTAAAAATTGTCAATTACAATATGTGGGGGAAACAATTAACAACATCTATAAGAGATTTTCAGGACATAAAACTACAATTACCAAGGAAAAAACTAATAATTATCTAGTTCAACATTGTAATAATGGTACTTGCTCAGTATCTAATCTAACTAATACAATTTTAGAAAATCTGGACCTAGAAAACTTTACTAAAGAAGAAAAAAATAATAAATTACGCAGACAAGAAGAGTATTGGATCCATGCCCTGGGTACCGCGTATCTTTTTGGGCTAAATGATCGAGTTGGGAAATACGTAGACATGTCGAATGTAGTTGCTAATTGTATCAATGGGTTAACTGAGCACCCTTCTTTTAATTGCCCCACTAAACGTAAAAACCGATCAAGAGGACATAGGAAAAATAATAAAAAGAATTATTTAGATTTAAATGCATTTTTAATCGATTTAGGTCACATATTTGAGACTAATAGAATGACTAGTTTAATAAAATCTTTAAATAAGTTATCAAGGAATAATTTAATAAAAGTATTCTGGATTGCAAAAAGTAGTACAACATGTAACTCAAAAAATAAATTAATTTATGATGCAGTTTGCATTTTAGCTAAATCAAAATTTATTTCAAAATATAATAAATTTGATAAAATTGTAAATAAGGATAATAGATCATATTTGTCCATTAATTTTTGTTCTAAACAAATAGAAGATACTAATTTGCCAAGAATCTTAAACCAGCGGAGAGTAAAGAATGCCCTTCCATTTAATTTGGTATATAATGGTCGTCAAATTTTAAAATATAAATTTTCAAAAACAATTTGTCAAATAATTTTTAACTATAATTCAATACTTAAAAAACTGGACAGGGGGAGTAATTGGAAACCGGTTTGTAGTTGTGAGCAATTTTTACCGTATGTGGATCAAACTTATGAGCATATTGTAACGGGAGATTTGTCCATTATAAAGCATCGTGATTTTCAAAATATAATGAAAATGGGTGCTAAGTTCCGTCTTTCTTACCGCGTAAGGCCAGCAGATATTCTTAGGGGATTAAAGAATGATTTAAACTTATTTGTTGATAATTGGTGCAAAAAGCAGAAAATTACTAAAGATAGATTTCAGAATTGGATAAATTTGATTTTGACTAGTGTAATAAATAGTATGTATAGAATTAATTCTGCAGACTCTTTGAAAAGTTCAATATTTTATAATGCCAATATGAAACAAGCAATTGCTAATATACAGAATGAATTTATAATTGTTCCAGTTGATAAAGCTAGCAATAATTTTGCCATAATTTGTCAGAAACTCTATTTTGATATTTTATCAAAAGAGTTACAAACAACAAATACATACTAAAAGGCCCATATAGAGGAAAAGAGTTTAAGTGAAAATGTAGAAGAAAGAATTTTGAAAAATTTCAACATTAAAATAAATGATAATGAAAAACAGTGTCCTTTTTTATATTGGACGATAAAATTTCATAAAAATCCACCAAAACCACGTTTTATTGCTGGGGCAGCAAGGTGTCCGACCAGAATTGCGGCTACTGATCTATCTTTAATTTTAGGAGAAATTAGAAATAAATTTAAAGCATATTGCTCCGGAATTAAAAAAATTTCTAACTTTAACCCATATTGGAGTGTTAATAACTCGTTACAAGTGATAGATTCTTTGGCGAATATTTCAGCTAAAAGAGTCGATTCATTTGATTTTACTACTTTGTATACAAATTCGTCACTAAATTTAGTATTCGAAAAATTGAAAATGGTGATAAAGAAATCTTTTCTTTTGTCTAATATTTAATTTTTGAAAATTGATACTTTAATAAAAAAGCCCGATGGACGAATTTCTTTAGAAGTACTATTAATTCAAGATGTTATAGCTTGGATATGGTATGCGATTTATTGGAATTTGTTCTTTTTAACACATTTATAAGATTCAATGGGAATTTATATAAACAAATTGTAGGTATTCCTATGGGTGGGAATGCGAGTCCATTTATAGCAGACCTGTTTTTAAGTCAATTAGAATATGAATATGTGATAAATAAAAATAGCCCAAGCAATGTAAAATATAACCTTTCAAATAATAAAAGATATCTGGACGACCTCTTGGTAATAAATTGTGCAGAGTTTATTGAGATTTAAAAAAATATTTATCCACAAGAGTTAATTCTTGAGCCTAGCTATGGGATGGGACACTCCGACCATTTCTTAGATTTAAATATTAATATTTCAAATAATTATAAATTAGTTTTTAAATTATATAATAAAACGGATGATTTTAATCTTGAAGTAATTAATTTTCCATTTCTTGAAAGTAATATACATTCAAATATTACTTATTCGCTTATTATTCCCAATTATTTAGGTATGCAAAAATATGCAGTAATTACACAGATTTTAAAAATAGATGTAAAAAGCTGAGCGAAAAACTGATCTTAAGAGGTTTTTCTGCCAAAAAAATTAGCTGGCAATTCAAAAAATTTAGTTTCATGTATCATGAACTTTTCAGTAAATATACAAAAAATTATAAAGAAATACTGAATGATATTTTAATATAATTTCTCTTGCGCTTTTCTTTTTTGGATGTTTGAGTTTGTAGGGGTTTTCAAACAAGTTTGAGGATCTTTAAATTTGGTAATTGGTTCCAGATACCAATAAAAGATACATCTGGACATGTCTTCATTTGTTCCAGAATGGTCTCTTTCAGTGACCTCTGGGATTTTATTATGGAAACATTGAAGCACTTTTTGTATGTAATTTTTAATAGCTTGACTAGTATGCATGTATTTCACAGGTTTTACCTGACATAGGGTTACCATATAGATCTTATGGTAGAGGCTCCACCGTGCCGGGTAAAGAAAGTAAAGCCTCGAAACCCGTTAATGCCGGTGGTATTTCTTCTGATGTGCCCTAAATGGAAGGTTCTACTTGGAAATATTTCGCTAGATTTAAGGTGCTTTTGCTTGTAAATTTACAACGACTTACATTTATTGATGACGACTTTGCATGGATTTGGACATTTCTATTTGGTTGACGGTTCGGGTATACTGTTTGGTCCTAGGTAGTTGGATAGATGGGTAAGGTAAAAGCCTCGTTCAAGTGCAAATTTGTCTCAATTGCTGGATTGGGAAGACAGTTTTTTTTTTTTTTTTTTTTTTTTTTTTTTTTTTTTTTTTTTTTTTTGCCAAGTAATTACCTCTTAAACATAATATATATATATATATATATATATATATATATATATATATATATATATATATATATATATATATATATATATATATATATATATATATTTATATATATATATATATATATATATATATATATATATATATATATATATATATATATATATATATATATATATATATATATGTTTCATGTGATTATTTATTTAATTTCTCTTCTTTTTGGATTTCATTTATTAATTTGTCGTAATTTCTAGTTGTTTAAGTTTAAATGCTTATAGAGCTTTATATCTGCTTGTCTTTGGCTTTAATATGACTTATTACTTTGTCTTGAAAAATGTCTATTTCAGAAAAAGTTTTTTTGTCGATTAGTTCCTTTTCGCTGTTGATCTCAAGAGTTAAATAATTGGTAAATATTATAAACATTATCCCAGTTTTTTAGGCTTCCGACTATAGAATTCAAACACCTGATTAAGATTTAACTTCTGAATTTGCATAAGGTTGTCTGAGTGTTGCCTTTAACTGTGTTTAAAATAATTGTTGCAAAGAATTATTGAGTAAAAAATTAAGAAATTAGGAATCTTGCTTGGATAATGTTGAAAAAATAACGGGTAAATGAAACAGGAATAAGAGAATAAATAGCATGAAAGTGCCAAGGTGTAGCGTGAAAGTGCTATTTTAGCACTGTTACAGTTAATTTTTTGACTGTGGCACCGAAATCGCTGTGTAGCACGCAAATTTGGGTAATTGTAGCACTTTAGGAACTGATCGTGGTGGCAACCCTGCGCTAGGCTCTCACTTTTTTAAAACTACTCTTTCATAATTTTTTTATTTTCCCAACAAATCCCAAATTAACGTTTTGTATTCAAAGCAAATGTATTAGTTTTATAGAACTATGCTTTAGTCCATCTTTTTCTAGAAAAAAAAATTCTTAGGTACAAACTTTCGGAACGAATAAAAAAATAAGCATAGTGTATCCTTCTTTCGTTGTGCTAAATTATAACCTGATATGTAAAAAATAAAGTTCAAATTCAGGTTTGTGTTGTTAATATATGTCATTTTGTTTTTTCAATTTTGTATACGTAGAGGAGACGGAGTAAAAATATTTTCAAACTACACTGTTTTTAAACTACTTTTTCTTGACATTTTTATCTTCCCAGCAAATCCCAAATTAACGTTTCATTAAAACAAATGTATTAGTTTTTTAAAATTAAGCATTGCTTTGTCCATTTTTTTCCAGAAAAAAAAAAAATCATACGGTACAACTTTTTGCAGCGAATCAAAACAATTTAGACACGGTATACCATTATATCGTTTTTCTAAATTGCAGCATATCATATCAATGATACAATTCCAATTCACGTCTATTTTGTTTACTTTTGTCATTTTATTTACCCCAGTTTTGTGTACATGGAGAAGATGGAATAAAAACATTTTCAAAAATAGAGCAAGGAAAGCAGACTCCCCAATAATTATAAATGTACAACGGTTCTACAAGTGAAGAAAATGTTAAAGATAATATTAATAGCTGACAAGGAAAAGAAAAAAACAATCATTTGCTATTTTTATAAATATCAGTAATTGACAATTTTAATTTATTTATCTATTTATTTTATTCAATACAGAAGAAAGCCAGTCATGTCGCAATATACTGGTGGAATATACACTTATGGTGGAATATACTGGTGAATTAAGGAAATCTAAGCACGGCGCCATTATTTTACAAAAAAAAAATAAAATACTATAATTCAAACTAGTCAGTTTTTTTGAAGATCCTTGCATATTGCAGAAATGTCCTTTTCGCAAAATGGATTCTCATAACTTCTTTTGTTTTATTTCAACATCCCTTCCAAAATTCTATAGATACCCTTAGCTGTTCTTGAGCAATTACTGGATTGGCATATTGACAATCTAGATACAAATAGTTTCTTTTGTTTTTTTTCCCATTATGCCCCTCACCATTCCTTGAAAATGTCAATCCAACAACCTTAGCCGTTCCTGACGTACTTCAGTTGCGCTCTTTCGACAAATTAAATGCACACAACGTCTTTTGTTTTAGTTCAAGAAGCCTCTCAGCATTCTCTGAAGGTTTCAACTCATTCCCTTAGCCGGTCGTGAGCTACTATCAAATTGGTATATTGACAATCTATATATATATATATATATATATATATTGTCTTTTAAATTTGTCCGTTATCCTCCTCAGCATCCCTTAAAATGTCAACTCAATACCCATAACCGCTACTGAGAGTTATCAGATGCGCTCTTTTGACATCCTGATTTCACATAGCGTCTTTTGTTTTTGTTCGAATTACGTCTCAACATTCTCTGAAGGTTCTAACTCATTGCTTTGAGCAGTACTTTTTCCTGAACTACTGTGGAACTGCACATTGTGTCTTTTATTTTAGCTCAAAATCCAACCCAAATTTCTCCCAAGATTTCGATTTAATGCCCTTAGTCACTCCTGAGATATTGTGGGTTTGATAATTGTTGTGCTGTGGGTCCTGAGATATTTACACCCGTAAGCCCGTAAGCTCGGTCCTTCTATATGCAGCAGAATTATGGTCCCTTAAATCTTTAATCATCAACCCAATAGACTTTTGTGAGACAAAACAGCTCTGTTAGATTGAGGGACTTTATTGGGATGATTCTGTTAGCAATGTCAAGTTGGTTGTGCTTTCAGCTCAAGTGCCATTCTCCGGCCAAATAGCGCAACGTTGTCTCAGGTAGTTTCAACACCACCTACGTCCACCAAAGGCAACCCCAATCCATTTAGTCTACGATTTCGACCCAAAGGCTCATGGCTGATCCCGTCTGATGGGTCGACCCTAGAAGAAGGGGGAAGGATAGCCTCAATAAACTCCTGGAGATGGTAATATTGCTGTCGACAAGGCCTCACTCTTAGCAGCAGAACGGTCAGCCTGGAGAATAAGAGCTGCGAGACTCTCTAAGCCATCCCTAACGTGACAGGAGCCTTCAGTCCAGTAAGTCCTAAAGGCAAGTCAGTCTTTTAGCAATAATATACCGTAAAAGTATTTAACAAAATAATTAATGACTACATAGTGTTCCATTCCGTTTTTTTTCTTATGTAAATAATGACAGCTCTATCACCCCTAGTTCTTTAGAGTATAGTTTGAAGTGTAATTCACTTTCTCGAGCCCTTCACTTAATGCCCCTTAAGACGATGATGGTTAGTTTTGTTTTGAAAGGTCAAACCGGAATACGACCGATGCTGATCCAAAGATGGAGGAATTTAAAAATTCTAATATCCCTAGTGTTATCATACATGGTACCATAGGAATGAGAAAGACAGTTGAATATCAGGAAAGGGGTAAAATATTTTTTATTGAAACACCAAAGAAAAATACAGAAAGTAAATAACATTGCACCAGAAAGATATCAAAAGGCACTATTTTTAATTTTTTTCATTGCTAACAAAGAAACACTCGTAACATCAACAAAGCATATGTTCCTTTTTTATTATCTCTGATATATTTAGGCAGGGCTGAAAATGGGGGAGAAAAAAAAAATATCGTTCAATTTACTGCGAAATAATGATATGTCAAGGTGGCCAGAATCTTAAGGCCTTCCTTTCTTCGTAAATGCCTGATAACCCTTGCAAATTCTGTTTTAGTCCTTCTGTGTCTGAACCCTTTAGATAGTTTGATCACCAGCTATTATCTTGGTTAGTAATGGATGCATCTGATGATGTCAACACCACGAAACATATTGGTTTGAATCCATAAACTTACTGTTATTTTTTCTACTCGCATTAACCTGTTTCCCGAATAGTCTCTTCATGCCTTTTTGCCACTGTATTAATAAGCTCCTTAGGATCTGCTATAATAACTGTGGACCTACTGTGTAATAACTGTGGACCTGATCTGCTATAATAACTGTGGACATGCAATTTTAAATTCAAAATATTGCGTTTCGTTTCTTCTCTTATTACAGAGTTTTAGAAATTTCGAAACTAAATATAACTTTTTCATCCTGTATTAATTATTCAGAAAGAATTTTAATCAAACTAACTTAAATCAAACATTAGCTGTTTAACTTTTTTAGCTATTAAGGCTTACTCGAGCCACCTTTAAAGGAAATTATACTTAAGTTTATATTGATAAATTTTAGTCGATGTGTTTAGTTTTTTCAGATCCACTTGACAGCCGACGAAAAAATTGGAAAATAGTATAATTTATTATCATCAACAGATTAATAAAAAAAAATAACCATGAAAGGCTTATTTACGTCTTATATTATTGAATTTATAATTACTAATTTTAGCAAGTTCAAAAAAAGTAATAATTTATGATTATATACAGATAAATTTATAAAGAATATCATTTTTTCTTATTTAAGGTTTACTAGGGCTGACTTGGAAACAATTTAATTGGAGCTCATATTTACAAATTTAACCAGTTTATTACCTTTTTTA
The DNA here is from genome assembly GCF_049724085.1 of Artemia sp. Qi Xiang Cuo. NCBI lineage: Eukaryota > Metazoa > Arthropoda > Branchiopoda > Anostraca > Artemiidae > Artemia > Artemia sp. Qi Xiang Cuo. Next base: position 92,070,831 of record NC_142794.1, on the reverse strand, counting down.
GGTACAGCTATTATTCTAAAGATCATATTTGATTCATGTCAATAGACTGTTATCTCATGTAAGATAATTATCTTTATGTTAAATTATGAAAACACTTGACTCAACAGAGCTTTATCCGTCTTTCAAGAATAACACACAATTTACGAACTGTAAAGATTTCATTTTATTCTTTCTTACTCAACTAAATCATCACATTAATAGCCTGGAAAATTGCTTAATAAAATATCGACGATAAAGGTCAAAATAAAGACCATTGGAATAATTTGCTCAGGCTGTTTAATCGACCGTTACAAATGGGTTACCCACTTCCATTTATCTTGGAAGTTTGTTCTAAATGATAAAACGTTTTTATAAAACGTCCTCATTTTAGGTAAAACCGGGAAAATATTTTCAACTCTGTAACTGTAGGATCTTGGATTGTCAAATGCTCCAAGTTAACAAACAAATATAGAACTTTTCATTAAAGTTATTGTATCAGCCAATGACAGTAGGCCTAGGTATACAAAAATTTATTTTAGGGTGGGAACAAACTTAAAAAGCATATAAAATCAAATTTAACATAAAATTTAGGAGACAGTGAATCAAATTCTAAAGGGGTGCAATTCTAAGGAGTAGTGCAAAAGCCCCCTTATCTAGGGTCCTAAACCACTTTTTTTTTAAATTTGATACACAATCCTCAAATCACCCTGCGTCAACAATACAGACCTTTCAAACCATTAAACCTCCAAAATGTTGCTATTTGATAAACTTTGTCAGCCATGACAGACATTAACAGTCTACTGCGGATTAAGACTTCAGCACTTTTACATGATAATATTATCAATATGTTTGCCCTATGTGCAAAGAACATAATCTTAGATTATACTTTTTCACTGCAAGGCGTATCTACGGGGAACAACCACTTCCTCTTGAATCGGTTCATATAAATGAAAATTCATGTCCAATACTTCACAGGGATTGAAAATAATTAAATATAACAAAATTAACAAAATGAACGTATAGTTTTTTGGGCATACATTGACAAAATATCAAGAGTTGAATACCATAATGTTTTGGCAGTTATAGACCTTCTTATGACTGTCCTAGCAAAAAGAAAAACTGCTACAGCTCGTAGAGTGTACTGGGCAATGATCAATCTAAAAAAGAAGAAACGTTAAAATAACCTAAAAATAATATTTTTCTCATCAAAACTTATTCTTGTTTGTCTTTGACAAAATGATGGGGAAATCCTTAAAGTAAACCCCTCTCTACCTCATTCTTAGTCATCAAGATCTTTCTGAATACCAGGCACATAGGCTAGTACCAAGTCTCAGGCTGGAAATTAATACTCTTGTCCTTTAATAAATTCATTACGGTAGACATTCGTTTGCCATAAAAAAAAGAGCTCAAGCAGGATTATTTCTTATCTAAAAAACAAACCCACGAAAATACTGAGTACATCTGAGGAGTAATGCAGATAGAAAAACCTATCTACAAATATACAGAAGAACTATAAACCACAATTTACCTTTATAATTACAAGAAAACAGCATTTCAACATGGCACCATCTTCCAATCACGCCAAAGGCAGATTTAAAATCGTTTTATAAACATGACAGGGAAAGGAATGCGAACACATTGAAATTATTCAAATATTGCTCTGAGTCTATATCAAACATATATTTAGGAGCTTGGAAACCTAAGATGGTGCGTGCACACAGGTGTATTTTCAGTCAACATATTTATCTTTAAAAAAAAAACTGACTAGTTTGAATTATAGTATGTTGTTTTTTGTAAAATAATGGCGCCGTGCTTTAGATTTCCTTAATTCACCAGTATATTCCACCATAAGTGTATATTCCACCAGTATATTGCGACAAGACTATGGCTTTCTCCCGTATTGAATAAAATAAATAGATAAATAAATACAAATTGTCAATTACAGATATTTATAAAAAAAACAAATGATTGTTTTTTTCTTTTCCTTGTAAGCTATTAATATTATCTTTAACATTTTCTTCACTTGTAGAACCGTTGTATATTTCTAATTATTGGGGAGTCTCCTTTCCTTGCTCAATTTTTGAAAATGTTTTTATTCCATCTTCTCCATGTACACAAAACTGGGGTAAATAAAATGACAAAAGTAAACAAAATAGACGTGAATTGGAATTGTATCATTGATATGATATGCTGCAATTTAGAAAAACGATATAATGGTATACCGTGTCTAAATTGTTTTGATTCGCTGCAAAAGGTTGTACCGTATGATTTTTTTTTTCGGAAAAAATGGACAAAGCAATGCTTAATTTTAAAAAACTAATACATTCCTTTTAATGAAACGTTAATTTGGGATTTGCTGGGAAGGTAAAAATGTCAAGAAAGAGTAGTTTAAAAACAGTGTAGTTTGAAAATATTTTTACTCCGTCTCCTCTATGTATACAAAATTGAAAAAACAAAATGACATATATTAACAAAATAAACCTGAATTTGATCTTTATTATTGATATATCAGGTTATAATTTAGCAAAACCAAATAAGGATATACAATGTCTATTTTTTTATTCGCTCCGAAAGTTTGTACCTAAGATTTTTTTTGTCTCTAGAAAAACATACACTAAAGCATAGTTCTATAAAACTAATACATTTGCTTTGAATACAAAACGTTAATTTGGGATTTGTTGGGAAGATAAAGATATTATGAAAGAGTAGTTTTAAAAAAGTAAGATTGGAAAGAGTAGACTATAATAAGAAAAGGAGCTGCTGTGAACCTCCTTAAATTAGAGAAACCT